>NC_133771.1:122174461-122272988 GCF_003597395.2 Chelonoidis abingdonii | reverse complement strand
GGTTTAGGTTGGACATTAGGAAAAACTGTCAGAGTGGTTAAGCACTGGAATAAATTGCCTAAGGAGGTTGTAGAATCTCCATCATCGGGGATTTTTAAGAGCAGGTTGGACAAACACCTGTCAGAGATGGTCTAGATAATACTTAGTCGTGCCTTGAGTGCAAGGAACTAGACTAGAGGACCTTTCGAAGTCCCTTCCAGTTCAATGATTCTATGAGTCTATGATCATCGCTGGCCTTCACCTGAAGCTTCTTAGAAGAGTGTCAGTATCAGTTGTGAAGATCGTTTCTGTGACATGGACACCTGTCGATTGCAAACTTGACTGAGACCACTGACTTATTTGGCATAGGACCCAAAACAGCTGTCTGATGATAGCTGCTTTATATCACTACCTTCCTGGAACGGATTGGTGACACTGAAGTGAAAGACTCTATCATTCACTGTTGAATCCCAGGGAATAATCCAACCCTTGGGAATGTTTTTTTCATGTCATTGCGCTGAAAGTCATTGGGTAGAATTAAGTACAGTAAAAACTCATGCTAACATCACTTGGGGGCCTGTTCTAAATTCAACATACTATCCAAGTGATAATATATTCGCCTTGAAAGAGAGTGAAGAAATATTTTTGCTTGCATTGCTCGGCTGTTTTTCAACATGAGAGTTGCTGAAAACACTCTTGCACTGGCTCCTTCATGCTGAATACCATATTGCAATGATGCCACTTACAGAATGGGAGAAGGAAAAAATACAGCATTGATATTATAACTAAAGACGGTCCTGAGCTACAGCATTTGAATCCCGAGTTCAGGCTTCCGATCTGATCTGTTGTGTACCCATGTCTAATTATAACAGCCATGGATAATGCCATAGACATTCACACATCATGATAATCAGTGCAGAAAATGTTGTAAGAGAGCAGCAGAGGAAAGAAAAAAGCCTTATTAAAGCCAAGAGCTGGTTAGGTAATAAAATATTCCTAAATAAGAATGCTGAACAGTGGTTCATTGAATGATATTCATAGATTCATAGAATTTAAGGCCAGAAGGGACCATTTGATCATCCTGTATATCACAAGTATTAAATTTCATCTAGTTAGTCCTATATGAAGCCCAATAACTTGTGTCTGGTTAAAGCATATCTTCTAGAAAGGCATCTAATCTTGATTTGAAGACTGCAAGAGATAAAGAATGCATCACTTCTCTTGGAAGTTTGTCCCAGTGGTTAATCATGCTCACAGTCAATTTTTTTTGACTAATTTCTCATTTGAATTTGTCTGACTTTAGCTTCCAGCTGAAGTCCTCTTTGTTAACTGTATTCCATTCTCCTCTGTAATAATGAGCCTTTAGTTCCTGGTATTTTCTCCCCATAAAGGTACTTCTATATTGTAATCAAGTCACCTCTCAATCTCCTTTTTGATAAGCTAAATAGATTGAGTTCTTTTTGTCCAACATGTAAGTCATTTGAATCATTTTTGTGGCTCTTTTCTGCACCCTCTCCAATTTTTCAACATTTCTTTAAAACTGTGGACAGCAGAAGTTGGCCCACTATTCCAGTACCAATGTTTACCCCTGTTTACGTATCCACAGGTTGCATTGGCCCTTTTTGCTACAGAATCACACTGAGGGCTGATATTGGGTTGCTTGTCTGCTATGACCCCTACATCCATTTCAGGGTCAGTGATTTCCAAGATACAGCCCTCATTATGTGATAGGGCCTGTATTTCTGGTAGCTAGATGTATAACTTTGCATTTGGCTTCTTTAAAACATATTTTGTTTGAATGGGCTCAGCTTACCAAGCAGTCCCAATCACTCTGTATGACTGCCCTGTCCTCACCATTATTTAGCACTTCACCAATCTTTGTGTCATCTGCAAATCTTATCAACATTGATTTTTATATTTACTTCAAGATCATTGATGAAAATATTGACAAGTATTGGGCCTAGTAACAAATCCCTGCAGAACTCTTCTAAGAAACCTCCATTCAGTGATGACTCCCTACTTTTTCACATGATCCATGAGTTATCATTACCCATGCATATTCAGACCCCTACTGGGTATTAGTGAAAATAGTCAATAATTTGCACTAATTTTAATATGAATAATTTTTAAGATGAAAATTCATGCTCTCTCCCTAAGCACGTCCTTTCTGTGTCCCTTGACCAGCCTTAAGTTGATGGGCTAATTAGCTTATCCAGCCCACCAGCCTAATAAGCTAATTACTTTTAAGTGTCCCAGTCATCTTTCTCCAGGGAACTAATGAGTGTCAACATGACCAGCGTGCATGCTCACCTGTTTATTCCCTGCACTCTGTCATGGTGTCCACACAACAAATAGTAAAAAGCTAAAGTGTCTAGCACATCATGTGAAAATGTGTTCAGATTATTTGGTAACAATGTTGGACTAATGAATGCATTTGAAGAATAAAGATCAGTTCACAAATGACTAGCTAACAAACAAGTGGGGTTATGTTTGTAATGAATTTATTTGATATTGAACAGTTCAGCTAGCTCTCTCCAGGAGAGGAGTTATAGCCAAGGAAATTACAAGAGAGCAAGAACTCTGTTAATCAAGTAGAGTGTGATCATAACTAACTGTGGTCATAATAAAACATTGTTAATATTACAACATAGGACTGTTTTAATAAAGTCTTACTGTAGTGGACTTTAAAAAAATAGTCCTAAAGCATTATCTAGAAAACAACAATTGTTACTGAGTCAGTATACTCTAAAGACTCTTCTTGGAGTAACTTCCATTAGCATCAACAGATGCTTAAATACAAAATGCACTAGTCATGCATCCGATCACGCCCTATGTTTTG
This sequence comes from Chelonoidis abingdonii, assembly GCF_003597395.2. Lineage (NCBI taxonomy): Eukaryota > Metazoa > Chordata > Testudines > Testudinidae > Chelonoidis > Chelonoidis abingdonii. The sequence continues at coordinate 122,270,170 of NC_133771.1, read as the reverse complement.
TTAAGTATCCAAATCTTGGAACAACTGATATAGAGTCTCTTCCAATATGAATCAGAAATAAAACCTGAAGAATTTGAACTGAACAAAAACGAACATGCCTTTTGAATAATATTTTTAACACCTAAATGATTTAGGAGCCTAAGCACCATCAGTAAATTAATTTCAAAGGTCAACTGTAGATACTATATAAATAATATAAGCAGCAAGGACAAGCTATTTAAAAAATAGGTGTAAATGACAAAACTAAAGGTCCAATTCACCATCGCCTTGCATCTTATGTAGTCATTTACACCAGTGCAAAATGAGTGCACAATGTTACCCAGTTAGAATTAGTGCAATTTGCAGTCACTTTGCAAAACAATGGTGAATCAGACTTCAAGTCAAGAGTAAAAACAGCCCTTGCTGTTCTTCCAAGAGCCTGTTCCAGCTGACATTTTCCATTCAAGCAGTCGGTTTTGGTCTCTGGGTTGGAGATGAGTCATGTCACGATTCCAGATGAGTTAAAGAAATCAACACATTCCAGAAGTGATTCACTGAGAGAGGTTTCACTGTTATTTGCATATGTTTTAACCCCAAGCAGTAACAACCATCTGAGGGTTTGCCTTTGTCTTTGTAATATCTAATTGTAGTTTATTTTTCTAGCTATCCAAACTGTACATAATTAAAGTCATATTGAGCAAATGCTGAATGGTATGAAAAGTTTTGTCATATGTATACAATTTATTATCTGTAGAATTTGGCATCCTTGGAGCAATATGGCTGCATTTAAGAAAAAAATTGGCCTGACTTTGTGCATACGTAATGCTGTTTGAAGCATTTTGTTTTTCTGTAAAAACTACGACTCTCCATGACACATTTAACCCTTTCCCTCTTGCATGGCAATTTATATGGAGAGAAAATAAACATTTACCTGCAAACATTTACTGGCAACACAAGGGCTTTTGAAAAAGCTCAACCAGGATGAAGAATTTACTGCAACACTACAGCATGCTTGCCTAGATACACAAAAAAGGCAGCAGTATGTAGACAAATTTTATAGTCAATAATCGGCAAATACTCCTCTCAAAGTGCTCGCAAGTAACAGGGTTGTGTGTTGGGGAGATCTGTGAGGTCTTGTCCCAAGGCAGTAAAGTTGCTTCATGGCTGCAATAGCCTATTGTACCCTGCCTTTGTGGTGGTGGTTGGTGACTCTAGATAATTATAATTATGGATCCATTGGCCCTGCTCCCACCCCTGTCTGTTCACAACCGGTCCCTCCAACATGTACACAAAGCCTATGTCTTCACTGCTAAAAGACGAGTGTTGTTTACATCTGGTTAGCTATCTTGATGGTTTTTGCAGTGACGACAGCTGAAGAGTTCACTCTCTTGGGACCTGATCATGACGTTATTTGCAGTGATTTTACACTAATGTAACTCCACTGACATGGTCCACAGGCCCGGAAATTGAAAAAGGTCTGGGTTCCAGTCATCCCATTTGTCATAACTATAAAGGAAAGGGAACAGTCCTCCTGTGTACAATACTATAAAATCCCTTCTGGCCAGAGACACCAAAATCCTTTGACCTGTAAAGGGTTAAGAAGCTCAGGTAACCTAGCTGACACCTGAGCCAAAGGACCAATAAGGGTACAAGATACTTTCAAATCTTGCTGGGGGGAAGGCTTTTGTTTGTGCTCTTTGTTTTGGGGGTGATTCATTCTTGGGACTAAGAGGGACAGGACATCAATCCATGCTCTCCAAATCTTTCTGAACAAGTCTCTCATATTTCAAACTTATAAGTAATAGCCAGGCACGGTTAGGTTAGGTGTTAGGTTTAACTTTGTTTTCTCAACTTGTAAATGTTCCTTTTTGCTGAGAGGATTTTACCTCTGTTCACTGTAACTTTGAACCTAAGGCTAGAGGGGGTTCCTCTGGGTTTTTTGGATCTGATTACCCTATAAAGTTATTTTCCATCCTGATCTTACAGAGATGATTTTTACCTTTCTTTCTTTAAATAAAAGCCTTCTTTTTAAGAACATAATTGATTTTTCCTTGTTTTAAGATCAAAGGAGGTTGGATCTGGACTCACCAGGGAATTGGTGGAGGAGTTTCTCAAGGCTACCCAGGGAGCGAAAGGTTTTGGGGGGGAAGACAGAGTTTCCCAAATGACTCAAACTATTTGGGTGGTGGCAGCAAAAGCAGATCTAAGCTGGTAGTTAAGCTTAGAGGTGTTCATGCAGGTCCCCACATCTGTTCAGAGTGGCGAAGGAACCCTGACACCATTATTGGCCATACAGGAAGAAAAATCACTATGCTGCATACTCAATCGGTTAGAGAGAAGGCATTTTGGAGAGAGGGGAAACCAACTTAAATTAAAACAATGTGCTCATGTACATTCCTTAATAATGTGGAGGAGGATGAGTAAGGAGTGTAAAGGAGGATGACCTAAGGAGCAGACAGAAGAGAGGACGGTCTCTGTGTCAGGGACTGGGACAAGAGCGGTCATGCCTAGTGGTCAGAGCAGGAGTCAGTCATCAGGAAATGGAAATGTGGGTCAGAACCAGAGTTAGAGGCCAGAGCCAAGAGTTGAGTCAGAGACAGGAATCAGAGTCAGCGAGTCAAGCAAAGGGTTGGAGCTGTAGTCAGTCAGAGAACAGGCCCAGGGACCAGGAGCAGAGCAGGGCTGAAGTCAGGAACTGGGACAACACTGGGAGTTGGGTTTCAGCCACGAGAGTCTGTAGCAGCAGCGGGCCAGGGCCACCCGGGGGGGGGCAAGTGGGGCATTTGCCCCAGGCCCCGGGCCCCATGAGCTCTGGTCCGGTGGTGGTCTGGGATTTCAGCAAGGAGTGAGAGGCCTTCAGTGCTGTCGAAGACACAGAGCAACTGAAGGGCCCTCTGCCACCGAAGACCCGGACCGCTGCTGGGTCAGTACAAGTGCTGCAGCTCCCCCGCTTTGCCCCAGGCCCCCTGAAACTTCTGGGCTGCCCTGCAGGAGGCCAGGAAACGGCCTCTTACCCAGACAACTTCCTGTGGTTCCCTTTGTCTCAAATAATGCATTTGGCCCAATCAGGTGTTCTGGAGCTCCTCCAGTCAGGTCCCTTTGGGCAGTACCTTTAGTGATGTGTACGGCCTTAGGGCTCCCAATACTCCAGTCACTAGTAGACCTGTTGGATGTTGTTGTGAATGCAGCAGTGGCCCATGGGCCTAGGTTGAGGACTCATGGATCTTAATACTTTGCACTGAGAGCAATTACAGGCCAGTAAGCTTAACTTCAGTACCAAGGAAATTGGTTGAAATGAATGTTTGGTTTCAGCAGAGAAAGAGATAGGTAGCCCAAGAAATGGGCAGAACTGAGGATTAGACCTGAGGAAGTTTGTGTAGTAAAACAAACAATAATAATTGAAGCAAAATCTGTAATGTCTCCGGAAAATAATGATAGACTATGCTAGAAACTGTGGGGGCAGATATATCATTGTCTTTCCATGTAAAAAATAAAGTTATAGTTCCCCTGTTGATGCATGAAGGGCCCACACAAGCAACAGAGGAAAGCTACTGCTTAAATATAGTTAAAATGATTGTACACAAAGTGTTACCAAAAGCACCAAATGTTAAATTTTTGTTGTCCCTTTAAAGGAGTAAATCTTTTCTTTGGGTTTCTATGGAGTATATTTGTGTTTGCGGGCGTATTTGTGGGTGGACTGGTTTTATTTTTTGGAAGGATAGTTTTAAGTATGAATTTAAAACTCTTTCTCTTGAATTTTTAACTATTCAAAGCTCTATCATCAAATACATTCAGAAAATAATCTTACTCTTCCAAGTATTTGGAAAGACAGAAATGACTGAAAAAAGTGAGAAATATGTTAAATGTCTAAAATGCCAGATGACATTTCCCTTTACTAACGCAATGTTGGATTAGCAGGTTTTGTTTTTCCACATATTCTATATATCATACGCTAGTACATTTATGAATAGTGAATGATATACTGGGTGAAAAAAGTTCTACCGGAATGTATTTTAAAATAGACCTTTGTCAGGACTAAATGAACTAAGCAAATGGTAAGATTTGAAAAGAGCTCCCTCTAGTGCAAAGAAATCACAATTTCACACAATGTAGAAACCTGTTAGTTTTCTGACTGGCTGGAGTGCAGAATCTGTGAAGTAGCAACAATCAGCTGCAGAAGTCATAGACAAAACAAATTCAGAAAGCATCCAGCTAAGCTATGAAAGTGAACCATTACTGAACGCTGGTGGACCACCACCCTCTCCCCCCAACATTCTCCCCTTAATTCTCTCAACAACCACAGAAACTCACCACTGAAGAAAAACATGGAAAAATGTAGGAAAGTCAAACAAGTCCTAAGCAAATTTGGTGCAGAAAGAACTAAAAAGATTGACAGTGGGAGGGGAAATGCGCCATCGTTGCATGAGCCAAGAGAAAGATGTCATGGTTCTTTAAAGGGAAAGAACAAAATGTATGTCTATGTATAGCTTTTGCATAGCAGGCAAACTCTCTTGAGAGGCATTTTTCGTTCAGGACTCCCAAGGAGTGCAATACATTAGTCAGTCTTGACTAAACCTAAACTGATATTTTGAATATAGATGTTTGCTTGGCCACAAGTAACTGGACAGTGATGAAGGCAACCCTTCATCTTTGTCTTTATCAGGACAACTCATTAACGCTTCCTAAGAAACTGCATGGCGAGAATTCTCAGCGGCAATGGCAAAGACTTTTTATATGCTTCATTATTGCCTTGACTCTTTACAAGACCCTTAGGAAGGCATAAGCCTGCATCCCTCTCTTGTACACCCTGTGTTGCTAAGGAGGATTGTTACCCTATGTGCAGGAATTGTGACAGCAAAGATTGAGCCTTGCATAGGGGTTGCAATTAGAAAATGATGTCTTCTTGCGTCTTTCCCTCTCTCCCCACATAGACAGGATAGGTACAAGTGACCTTTTAATGTTTTCTGGGAAGTGCAGATAAAAGGTGCTACATAATGTCCAACTATTATCTTTTGAACAAAGCACAAATGGAGGTTCCCATCCAAAAACTACATGAAGCTGAACAACTCAGATTTCGAGTCTGAGTGTGATATTTAAAAAATAATGTTCCGAAGCAAAATTTAAACTGTTTAACAGGCTGTATACCCTGCAGACTACAGCTGGATTTGAAAGACTCCGAATTATCGGAAGTACAGAGAACGGTGAATTTGGAGGCAATGAGATTGGGAACGGAAAGGAAATTACATTTGATTTTAGGCATATTTCTAAACCTCCCAATTATTACATGAAATATCTGAAACCCAAGAGAGAAATAAAACTTTTTACAAGGCTCTATTCAGCATAAATCCAAAGTTGCATAGTCCAGGCTCCTCAAGTTCCACAGTTCAGCAGCTGTCAAAGCAAGATTTTATTCAAGGGCTGAAATAATTTCTTTGGTTTGCTCCTGGAGCTCAAACCTCAACTATTCCTCCCCAGACTGCTGGAAGATGAAGACAGATGGTTATTAAGGACTAACCTGAGTAAATGGCAAAGACCAAAGGTTACCACATACAGGGCTGGGCTCTCAACCTCAGACTGACACTACTACATTTGATTGCCCTCAAGGGATTTATACAGGGTTACCAGACACTGGTGGCTAGGGCTCTGCTAATCAGACTTCCCAGGGTCAGCAATACTCATGAGAGTTTTAATGGAACACATCTGTACATTCATGTCTATTCCATTGCCTGCTCTGACTCAGAGCATGGTTTGACCCTCACCTATGCACAAATAGAATCAGAACATGGGTAGAAGGGAAGATCAGTATTGAGTCAACCCATGCAAACATGGTATTTTGGCTTTGACTCCTCTGCAAGGCCTTTCTCCAAAAGCTGAAAGGCAATAACCCTGTCTAGGTGCTATGATTCCTCATGTGGTTCAAGTAGGTTCCATTCTTCAACTGGGTCTTTATTGTTTTTTATTGGTCTCTGTTGGTTTTTACTGGAAGACCAATAAACCCAAATAACCAGTAGCCAAAGAGATCTCTTGTTCTGTTGCAAAACCTAGTTTACCATGTGGAGCCAATAGGAACCAGCTGAGAATTTTCAACTAAATTTTCCCCTAGGGATTCATGAAATGCAAGAAGCAAAAACATTTCAAGAAAAGCTATTGTACACAACCCGGCATTTCCACACTGTTGTTACATGGTGCTTTTGGGTTAAATTGTTGTGCAGGTTTGGATTTTTAGGCCTTTTGTCTATCAGCTTGTTAGTACAGGATCCAGGTCTGTATGTTCTGTACGGCGACAGCCAGGCGCTGAAATGCAGTTCATCCTTTTATTCTATTCAGGTTATTATACTGTCCTCATCACCATAGTATCTGACTGCCTTCCAATAGTATGTTAAGTGATGTGACTAACTTCTATTACTTTCTCTCTTTCTCCTGACCCCTATGACTGTGGATAAAGAGAAATGTCATCGCTACTAGAATTCAACAGTTGGAACTATTTAAAAACCAGCAATCAGCCCTTTTAACTGACTATAATAAATTGTAGTGTTTAGCAAATGAGAATTAATATTCTGGTGTGATAGTGGGCCAAGATAAGATGATGATGAATTCCTTGCTACAAGGCTCACTGTAGAAGATCCTTGTAAAATTGCCTAAGAAATGCAGTATGAACGAATGAGTCTTTGCTCAGAGATTCATTAATTTATCAGCTGAGTAAATATAGCTCTGTTCTCGCTAAAAGAGAATAATAATGAGTTAAGTGCACTACAAATTAAGGAAACAGAACATCTTTAAGTGACATCAAACTTGAAATGCTGTCACTTTAGAAAAATGAATTAAATCTAGATTCAGCTGCTACACCTGCTCTTGAATCCTCTTGCCAAATATTTTGCAGACATCCTACAATAATATTGTCATAATATTAAAAATGTTTTTCCCATTAGAACATACACACAAACAAAAGGGGAAACTGACTGAATGTACAGGGGAAATGGTAAAACTGTCCATACAAAGAGCACTGCCAAACGTGCAAAATAAAACTAGAGAACCATATTGTCTGTATAATCTCTTTCAGTTACAGTTTATGGTACTCTTTTAAAAACTGTGGGGTTGAGTCTCGTTTATGCTCAGGTCTCTTTACATTGTTCTGGCCACATAAAGAGGTCTTAACCGGATGTTAATGACAATCAGGCCCGGCATATCTAAGTTTATGATCAGGTTCTGCAGAGGGCTCATTTCTACAAGGTTCTCTGTCCCAATGTCTATCCAACTTAATGGAAATTGAGGTGTTTAATGTCTTACAGGAGGTATTAGCACCATGAAAGATCACATGGGACTTGAGAACTGCATAAAGGCTGAAGTGTTTAATGCCTATTTTGCATCAGTCTTCACTAAAAAGTCTAATGGTGACCAGATACTCAACACAATTAATATTAACAACAAGGGGGAAGGAACACAAGCCAAAATTGAGAAAATAAGGTTGAAGAGTATTTAGATTTGTTAGATATATTCAAGTCGGCAGGGCCTGATGAAATTCACCCTAAGGTACTTATAAACAAGCTGAAGCAATCTCAGCACTGTTAGCAATATCTTTGGAGAACTCCTGGAGGATGAGTGAGGGCCTAGAAGACCGGAGAAGGGCAAACATAGAACCTATCTTTGAAAAGGGGAACAAAGAGGACTCAAGGAATTATAGATAAATCTGCCTAATTTTGATACCTGGAAAGATACTGGCATAAATTATTAAACAATTAATTTTTAATCACCAGGATTATAGGGTTATAAGGAATAGCCAACATGGATTTGTACAAAACAAATCACGCCAAACCAACTTAACTTCCTTCTTTGATAGGGTTACTGGCCTAGTGGGTTGGGGGGACTGGGGAAGTAGTAGATATGATGTATCTTGATTTTAGTAAGGCTTTTGAAACAGTCTGACCGTCTCACAAGTAAACTGTGTCTAGATGAAATTGCTATATGGTGGTTGCACAACTGGTTGAAAAATTGTACTCAAAAAGTAGTTATCCCCTTTACCCATCCTGGTCCCAGCCAAATTGCTGATGGGACCTTGCCACCCACCTACTCGAATGAAGGTTAAAAGGGGTTATAAAAGTGGTCTGGGGTGGGAGGGGGAGTTGACTCCTTGCCATTCCAATCATAGGAGCCTCAAACCCACCCATTTCTGATCCTTTAAAGAATACCTCCTTTAACTCCTTTCCCAATCCATTTTATCTGGTCACCATACCCACTCCCTTCAGAGTACCTGCATGAGACATCTGACACAAGGAGGGGCCAGAGATTAGCCTGGCTCCCCCTGACCCCATACCTAGCTGGGTGCCCAGACATCTACTGATGTCTTCTTTAATATCATCTAAAAACATTATCAGCTCTGATAGGTGGACTCCATCCTCCCTGAATAACTGTGGTGCCCCGTATGCTATCTTTGTAGAAGAGTTTACCAACCCCCATGCCACCTACGCATTTGGGCACCTCCCTATTCGCACACCTCCTAGCCTTGCCGCCATATGGGGGCTGCACAGCCCTTCACTGCACCCTGCATTGCGACATGTACCAAATAATTTTTCTCCTGGGAAAAGTTCTAGGATCTGCCCCGAGTCCCTCTTAGCTTTCAGCATTAAGTGCACCCCTTTACACATTCCCAAATCATTTCCCTGAGGTCATATATAATGCCTACTCCTGGCCACTATGGTATACAGAAGGGGCATCAGCTGGTCTTATAACATGCCCTTCCTCAGGCCTGCTTCACCGCTGAGGCTCACAATCTTGAAACCTGCCTATGCACCCAGTAAACAATACTGTGCCTGCAGATCCACTCCACTGGCTGCCTGGCTCAGCTGAAATAAGACTGGTTTCATGCCTTGAATATTTTATTAAACAAAACATATCATGCAGAACTGAGTAACTGAACTATCTAAAAATGGGCCTCTTTCCAATCCAATCTTGTTTTGGTGATATTTCCCAAGTTGAGTTTTTTTTCTCTTGGTGGATTTTACTGGATGATGTGGAAATATGTCTCCTATTTCCAGGGAAATTGTTATCATTGTAATGATACACAGTAGATGCGATTAAAGCCTTTATCATTGTGCCGTTTCAAATAACATTACTATGGTATTTGCAGGTCTATACCCCTCACCTGTATAAATACAAAACACTGTTACTTGTAAGCAGTAATTGACAACATTTTAATGGTGGCCATTGTAAAGGGTTCTGATATTAAATTAACAGATTTTTAGGCCAGATGGGATCATTATGATAAGCCAGTCTGATCTCCTTCACAGGATTTCACTGTTTCCTGTATCAATCCCATAACTTCTGTCTGAGTTAGACCATATCTTGTAGATAGGCATCTAATCTTCATTTTAAAAACTTCAAGTGATAGAGAATCTATCACATCCCTAGATAAGTTGTTCCAGTGGTTAATTACCCTTACTATTCAAAATTTGTGTCAAATTTCCAGTTTGAATATGTCTAGCTTCACCTTCCATTCATTGGAGCTTGTTGTTATTGTGATGGGTGCCGGACAGTTGTGTCTAATGAACAGACAGGAAAAGTTTTGCTTCCCTACATTGCTTGGAAGATGATTTAATATTAAATGAGTTGTAGAGGGCCATGAACTAACCATTGCATTCCCTCTCTCCGAAACAATCTGAGTAGATAATTGGTTTACCATTATGAAAAGTGGAGATCTGACAGTCAGCAAGAACAATTTCTCTGTATCTTTATGTTCAATTACAGTCATTAAAAGTTAGCACTGAGCTGAGAACACTGCTTAGTTGGATTGTAAGGGTTAGTTTTTGCTTTTGTGTCTACTGCTGCCTCTAATAAATTACAATAAAAATGTTAATAGAAAGAAATAGAAATCGAGTTACTCTGATTCTCTGCAGCTTTTTTACTTTGACAGCTTGTTTTTTTAATGTCGGTTTGGGTTAGTGCCAGGCCACCTTTCTTCTTTTCAGTTAAATAGTCACTTTGGGAAATTCTTCACAAAAGGCAGAATTTGGCCAATTGCTGTTACCAGAGGATCTTCAGTCACCTTCTCACAAAAAAACATTTTGTCCCTCTCTCAGTTGTGCTTTTACTTCTGAACTGGGGTGGGAAAGAGGTGTAATAAGATCTTGGGAATTAACTAATGATATGCAAGTAATGTTGAATTTCTCTTTATGCTGCACTCAGGCACCTGAGGGCTGGAGTCACTGCATATACATGTTTAGGGAATGCATGGAGCTCCTTGTGCAAATTCCAACACTGCCCCAGGAACATTTTTTTCCTTCCATCCTGCAGCTTGAAAGTGCTTTCTCCTTTCCCATTCATCAGCAATGACTGGCTTAAAAGGGGCTATGGTCACAACAACCTCATTTGTTGCTTAGGGAGGGGTTGGTCTGAATGTGCCAAAAAGGAAAAGGATCTGATAAATGTATAGTAATTGGCCAAGAGCTGCCAAATAGCGAGGAATGAAAATTATAGCTCCCAGATGTTTCTGGGAAGGAGTTATAGCTCCCACATGGTAAATAGAAAGTATTTCTAACTGTACGGGTAGTTAAACACTGGATCAAATTACCTTGGTAAACGCTGGAGTCTCTGTCTTTGGAGGATGTTAAGAACAGTTAGACAAACACCTGCCAGAGATGATCTTGGTCCTGCCTCAGTGCAGGGGACTGGACTAGATGATCTACCGACCTACATTTCTATGATTCTGCGGGCTAGCAGAACCTGCTATTACTTGGGAAGTGGGGAAGGAGCTAAACTCTGTGGAGAGGATTCCTTTATTTAAAAGAATAAGTACAATGGTGAGAAAAATACAGTGTGAAGAAAACCTCCTTGGAAGTGCATATTATTTTATTTAGCAAATGTCTATTGTCTTTGGATTTTTTGAGCATAGACACCACCTCAGCCCCTGATTTATTGTGCAATATTAGAGAAATCACTTAGCTCTCCTTTGACTCAGTTTGCCTATCTACCCATTGGGGATAATGATACCTACCTCATGGGGATTTTGTGTGACTCCATTATTTAATGTTTGCAAAGCAGTTTGAGAGTCTTGGATGAAAGTTGCAATAGTAATTTTTTAATGTAAAAATCTGTAATTGTACACAACCTTGATAATTTATTTCTCAAAACCTTTGGCTTCCTTCTTTGTGTGACAAGCAGCAAATAAACAACGATTTGGCCACCACATTATGGATCAACTGTTGAGGTTTTCCTCTATATTAATTACATGGCTCAGCAATGCTGCTTGCTAAAATATATATTTCAAAAGAAATTTAAATTTAAAGCCTTTAACAATCTAAAGTGTGATATGTAATTGTGGAAATAGGTGGGTATTTTTGACATTTTAGAGATGGGCAATAGGCACAGAACTCCATCCAAACATTTGGTTTGGCGTAGTTAGCTGCAATGGAAACATCCTTATATTTTACCACAAAAACCCCTGCTGTGACATGAAAGAGGCTCACTCTTTGTATGAGAACAAAGCGTCTAATACCCAAACAACACTGGATAAAAGAGCTGTCTGTGTACCTAATATTTCAGGTCTAGGGTAAAATTATGCCCAAACTGATGTTCTTCTTCTTGAGATGCATTATTGTCTGCTAAGGAATTTACTTAGGACTAATTTATTTAATGTGAACTTCATACTGGAATTCAGTTTGAGAAGCCAGTGTTTTGCCAACTAAACCACACAAATCCACATTAAGTATTTGTTCTAACTGTGCAAATATTGAATTAATTCAACTTGTCCAAGTCAGCTAATACCGTGTATAAAGCTACCTCTATCATGCATCAAAATGTTTAAGTCATCAGAGAACAATGGCTTTTGAAACTTTCCTTTGAAACTCACTGAAGAGAGGAAGGCAGGAGCCCTTTAAATATTCATGCCCATTGACAAAGAGGTCCTTGTGCAGCTGCTGAGGTGAAGGGTGTAGACATCTCTGAAAAGGAGATTCATCTAGGGAACAAAAAGCTCCAACCTCTGCCCTTATTAGAGAGCCATGGAATTTTCTTGTTTTTTTAATTCATTCCTTCAACAGATGGGGCCACAGTTAGGCATCTTCTTTTCAGAAAATGACTTCTAATAGAACACCCAGGCATATGAGACAGCACGCTATAGCATGGACAAAAGTGGTTTGTCAGCTTTGCTGAGGTAGGCCGTACTTCTGTGGCATTTATGTTTTGACACTCAAATACAAGTTATGTCATGATCATGTTCGACAACAGTCCTACAATTCCGATGGCTTCAGTTGCTCACACATTTAGACCTTTTATGCCAGAGTTAAAGCTAAGGCCTTGTCCTCCCTCAAAAGTCGCATTGCCTTAAATACACTGGAGCTGTTAAAGTGGTGCAACACCCCAGTGTAGTATATACTACTATAAAATTGCTTATAGTGGTGTAGCTTATTCCCTTATGGGAAGGGGAATAAGCTATTGTGACCGAGAGACCTCCTCCCCTTGGCAAAGGGTCCCCTGTTCTTTGCAAACAATGCTCACCTCAGACCTGACAAACTCACTGCACCAAAGCCATGTCTAACAGGATATTTATCCATAAAAAAAAACATGAAAGGTATCTACAGAAAGCTTGTAACGTGTTAAGATTCATAAGCACTTTGAGATGCATGCACAGGTCCTATTTAAGGAATAATATATTTATATTGAAAGTAGCTTTATGGGGTCACAGTAGAAATTAGTCACCAGGAGATAACATGGCCACACTTAAAATACTACAGCAGGGCAGCATGCAGTGCTGTAGCACTTCAGAGTAGACATAACCTACACTGAATGGTGGGGTTCTCCCATTGCCATGGGTAATCCACTTCCCGAGAGGCGATAGCTAGATTGATGGAAAAATCTTCCACTGACCTAGAGCTGGTGTACACTACGGGGTTAAAGTCGAATTTAGCCACGTTAGGTCAATTTTATAAGGAATGCAGCTACACAACCAACCCGTTCTGTCGACTGAAAGGACTCTTAAAATGTACTTCTCCCCACTAGGGGAGTAGCACTAAAATCAACCTTCTTGTGTCGAATTTGAGGTAGTGCAAATGCAGTGTTGTGCAATTCAATGGTATTGTCCTCCGGGAGCTATCCCAGAGTGCTCCAATACGACTGCTCTGGACAGCACTTTCAACTCCGATGCACTAGCCAGGTACACAGGAAAAGCCCCGGGAAATTTTGAATTTCATTTCCTCTTTGGTCAGCATGGCAAGCTCAGCAGCACAGGTGACCATGCAGTCCCAGAATCGCAAATGAGCTCCAGCATGGAGCGAACGGGAGACACTGGATCTGATTGCTGTACAGGGAGAAGAATCTGTGCAGGCAGAATTCCGATCCAGCAGAAGAAATGCTAATATATATGCCAAAATCGCACAGGGCATGATGGAGAAGCTACACCAAGGACACACAGCAGTGCCAAGTGAAAGTTAAGGAGCTCAGGCAAGCCTACTACAAGATAAAGGAGGCAAACAGTAGCTCTGGGTCAGAGCCCCACACATACTGCTTCTGTGATCAGCTGCATGGCATTCTACGGGGGGACCCTACCACTAGCCCACCACTGTCTGTGGAAACCTGCAAGGGGGGAGTCTCACGCAACATGGAGGATGATTTTGTGGATGAGGAAAAGGAGGAGAAGGAGAACATGCAGCAGTAAACAGAGAATCCGCTTTCCCCATTAGCCAAGACCTTTTCATCACCCTGGAACCAATACCCTCCAAAGGCGGGTTTCTGGACCCTGAAGGGGGAGAAGGCATCTCTGGTGAGTGCACATTTGTAATTACACTACAGAGGTTTAAAAAAAGTGTGTTTAATGTTTGATTTTCCCTGAAGACTTGGGATGAATTTGTGGACAGTACAGCTACTGAAAAAGTCTGTTAACGTGTCTGGGGATGGAGTGGGAATCCTCCAGGAACATCTCCATGAAGCTCTCTTGGAGGTACTCCAAAGGGAGGGCTGTCTTATTTTGTCCTACACAGTAGGACACTTTACCATGCAGGGCTGGCTCTACTGTTTTTGCTGCCCCAAACAGCGTGCTGAATTGCTACCGTGGGCGGCGGGGGCAGTCCGTGTGTCGTTAGGGTGGCATGTGCATTTCCGCAGCGATGGCAGTTCGGAGGCAGCTTCTATCTTCAGCCAGAAGACAGAAGCTGCGCCACCGCAGACAGCTGAACATAGAAGCTACCACCAAATTGCTGCCACCGCGGAAACGGGCGTGCCGCCCTAATGGCACTCAAACTGCCCCCGCTGTCTGCGGCAGCAATTTGGTGCACTGTTTGGGGGCAAAAACACAGGGACTGCCACCCCTTGCAGATTGCCGTCCCAAGCACCTGCTTGGAATGCTGGTGCCTGGAACCGGCCCTGTTACCACACCAAGCCAATAGCAAGTAATCTGGAATCATTGCAGCACAAAGCATGGCAGCAAATGATCCTGGGTTTTGGTCACATTCAAGCAACATTCGGTCTTTATCTGTCAGCCTCAGGAGAGTGAATCATTCATGGTCACCTGGTTGAAATAGGGAAATTTTTGTAAGGATTCAGTAAAAGGACCCCATTCACGCTGGGGTGTTTGAGCTTGGCTAAAAGGGATCATTCCTGAGAATAGCCACCTGGTCAGGGGAGGGGTGTGGTGCACCTCCACCCCAAAATTGCATTCCTGCCTTTTAAAAGGCAAACCCAACCGGCATTGCTTGTATGGGAAAGGAGGGTGCTGCAGTTTGAAACCATTCCTACATGTTATAAAGGCAGAAGAAGCCAACCCTGCATATCCTTTGGCTTACCATGGATGCCTGGAAACCACATTCTGTTGCCCAGCTGTGTATACCGGCAGGCACTCAATATAAAAGGCAAAATGCGATCTTGTACCTAAAACACGTGTGCTGTCTGCTGTGAATTGCTTGATTCACTGTGAAAGAGTGTCTCTTTTGTTCTCTTACATTTTACTCTCCCTTTTTATCCCCACTGCAGGTGCAAATGTTTCTGTGCTCCCCGTTATCAACTCTGTCCCTGAGGTTATCACACATTAGAAGTCGAAAAAAAAAATGCACTTGTGATGACATGTTTTCCAAACTCAGGCAGTCCTCCCGCACTGACAGGGCACGGTGGCAGAGGCCAGAAAAGCATTCAGTGAGCATGATCAGAACACACAAGAGGAGATGCTGAGGCTAATGGGGAATCAAATGGACATGATCAGGCATCTAGTGGAGCTGCAGGAAAAGCAACAAGAGCACAGCCTGCCACTTCATCAGTTGTATAACTGCCTGCCCTCCTCCCCAAGTTCCATATCCTCCTCACTCAGACGCCCAAGAACATGGGGGGTGGGAGGCTCCAGGCACCCAGCCACTCCACTCCAGAGGATGGCCCAAGCAACAGAAGGCTGTCAATCAAACAGCTTTGATTTGTAGTGTGGCTACAATAAGCAATGTGGCCTTGTCCTTCCCTCCTCCCCCACCCGGGTTACTTTGTCAGTGATCTCACTTTTTTTTTTTAATAAATAAAGAATGCATGGATTCAAAACAATAGGGACTTTATTTCCTTTGCCAGCTGTGGTCTAAGAGGGGATGGGCATTGGCCTACAGGGGAGTACATTCAACAAACGGTGCAGTTTTGCATCAAGAAGAAACACACATAACTGTCACACCATAGCCTGGCCAGTCATTAAACTGTTTTTCAAAGCCTCTCTGATGCGCAGCACGCCTTGCTGTGCTCTTCTAATCGCCCTGGTGTCTGGCTGTTCAAAATTGGCCACCAGATGATTTGCCTCACCTCCCACCCTGTCATAAACATCTTCCCCTTACTCTCACAGATATTATGGAGCACAAAGCAAGCAGCAATAACAATGGGAATATTGGTTGTGCTAAGGTCTAACCTAGTCAGCAAAAAGTGCCAGTGAGCTTTTAAATGTCCAAAGGCACATCGTATCACCATTCTGCACTTGCTCAGCCTATAGTTGAACTGCTCCTTGCTACTGTCCAGGCTGCCTGTGTACAGCTTAATGAGCCATGGGAGCAAGAGGTAGGCTGGGTCTCCAAGGATAACTATTGGCATTTCAACATCCTCAATGGTAATTTTCTGGTTGGGGAAGAAAGTCCCTTCTTGCAGCTTTTCAAACAGCCTGGAGTTCCTAAAGATGCGACCGTCATGCATCTTTCCTGACCATCCCATGTTGATGTTGGTGAAACGTCCCTTGTGATCCACCGGTGCTTGCGGCACCATTGAGAAGTACCCCTTGCAGTTTATGTACTAGTTGGCAAGGTGGTCCGGTGCAAGATAGGGATATGCGTTCCGTCTATCATCCCACCACAGTTAGGGAACCCCACTGCAGCAAAGCCATCCACTTTGACCTGCACATTTCCCAGAGCCACTACTCTTGCTAGCAGAAAGTTAGTGATTGCCTTGGCTACTTGGCCAGCAGCCCCCACGGTAGACTTGCCCACTCCGAATTGATTACTGACTGACCGGTAGCAGTCAGGCATTGCAAGCTTCCACAGGGCTATCACCACTTGCTTCTCAACTGTCAGGGCAGTTATTGGCATCTTGGTATTCCTGCGCTTCAGGGAGGGGGAAAGCAACTCACAAAGTTCCATGAAAGTTGCCTTAAGCATGCGAAAATTTCGCAGCCACTGGGACTCATCCCATACCTGCAGCAGTGCGTGGGCCTGCCAGTCTGTCCTTGTTTGCCGGGCCCAGAATCAGCATTCCACTGTATTAACCTGCTCCACTGCCGCTATGATGTCCCAATTGCCATATCCCGTGCTTTCAGGAACGTCTGTCTCCATGTCCACCTCACAATCATCATTGTGTTGGTGGCTCCTAGTCAGGTTCGCCAAATACTGCAGGATAATGCACGAGGTATTTACAATGCTCACAACGGCAGTGCTGAGCTGAGTGGGCTCCATGCTTGCTGTGCTATGGCATCTGCATGGGTAACCCAGGAAAAAAGGTGTGAAATGATTGTTTGCCATTGCTTTCAAGGAGGGAGGGAGGGAGGGAGGGGAGACTGACGACATGTACCCAAAACCATCTGCGACAATGTTTTTGCCCCATCAGGCACTGGGAGCTTAATCCAGAACTCCAATGGGCAGCGGGGACTGTGGGATAGCTACCCACAGTGCACCACTCTGTGAGTCGATGCTAGCCACGGTATTGAGGACGCACTCTGCCAATCTACTGCGCTTAATGGGGACATACACGACTGACTGTATAAAATTGCTTTCTAAAGATCAACTTCTATAAAATCGACCCAATTTCATAGTGTAGTCATACCCTTCATGGGTCAGCTTAACTATGCTGCTCAGGCACGTGGATTTTTCACACCCCTAACCAACGTGTTAAACCAACCTAATTTGTAGACCAGGCTTCAGTGATGACCCATTCAAGCAAGAGATAATTTTCACCTGTCCCTAGTCAGCCAGCAAAGTAATGCAAGTTCCTATTGTGTACTCTTGCCATGTCACAGAGCAGTCAACGGAAATCCATCAAAGATAATGGCAAACAATCCAAACCACTTGGAGGTGAAAAGGATCATTACAGCAGGTAGGAGATCGCCCTAGCTATGAAGAAAGACAAAAGACTGTTTCATTATAACAGAATATAGGGAAAGGCACTCAGGATCCATTCACTGAGGAAAAATGCTTCAAGAGCAGGGGGGCTTTCATGTACGTTTGTATCCTGGCTCATGTGAAACCAGCCTTCTCTGCAATGGACTGAACTTTGGGGGGAAAGCCTACTTTATTAGACAGGGAAAAGTAACACTAATTATAGACCCAAATTCACATTTTATGATTTTGTTTTGTGTTGTACCCAGTTATTTCCATCATTTTTCCTCACTTCTAGTTAAACCTTTATTCTTTAATAAACCAATTTTTGTTTTATTACAAGTTCTGTGTGGTTACAGGAGTTTAAGGTAAAACTGGTAAACTGGGGTATGCTGCACCTTTGGGTGAAGAGGATCTGGGATTTCTGTGAGTAGCCAGTGTCAGGATCTAGATACGATAGGGGAATGCTTCAAAGGGATGTAGTGACTGAGGTGCACCTATTGCAAGGTGAAGTTAGGACGAGTTATAGCCCAGACAAGAGTGCCTGAGTGGCTGAAAGGCTGCTGGTGTTAGCGAGCTGACACCCAGCTACCACAAGACTCCCTCATGCGGGCAGTACGGGGCAACAAGGTAACTCACAGTCCAGGGTGGTCCAAGAACCATCACAGCTATGCCAATATATGGCACTTTTATACCGGTATCACTGCACACACAGTGATACCAATATCAAAATCTGGTAACAATGCAAATAGAAAGAGCAAGATCTTTTAACAGCAGAATACTTTTTGCTTACATTCAAAGGGCCACAGCTACTGTAGCTGCAGCAGTAAATTTAAGGTGGGGTGTTGGATTAATTTCCACAGATTGAATTTCTTTTTGGATCTTTCTCTCTCCTCGTGACATCATTAAATGGGTAAATTTTACTACTTATGAAATAAATGCAAAAAGCCAGCCTGAATGCAATGTGAAGGTTGAGACACCAGGCACTTGAAAGTCAGAGAGGCTGAGTCTCCCTTACACTGCACCAAGTAGACACTCACACTAGTGCAAAGTGAATGCAGTAGGGATGTTAAACACTACCATTCTAGTGTGAATGACTGCACAAGGAAAAAACAATAGAGGAGCAGATCCAGGAGATCCCAAAGGTTGAAACTGTTCTGTCAACATGAACTGGGCCAAACCTGAGTGAGTTATGCTGTGACCTGGCATTTGGCCCCTCCATTTCTACCATAACCGCCCCCACAGAAAGTCTGACACATAGTTTCTGGTTGGGAAATCAGTGGAGACTGGATTTTTATGCTAGTCAAATGTTTCAGTAGAAACAAGGCTCTTTGCTTTAAAGGGCCTGATTCTCTAAGGCTTTGGGCCTGCACAGTCACTTAGAGCAAAGCAAAGTGGATGTAACATGCTACTAACCTGATCTGGAAACATTTTACACCACTTTGCTCTTATTTAGCTCTCGGGCTAGTGATGACACAAGGGGAAATCAGGTCCAAAATGTACACATATGTTCCTCTTATGTGCTCTCTCAATCACTCTTTTTAGAAAAGCCCAATTAGCATTAACCATGGTTCCAACCATGTACAGATAATGAAAGGTCCCCTGGAACTCTTGAGATGTCTCATTGAGAACAATCTCAATCTTGCTGCTTGGGAGTACTGAATTGTATGGGGATAGGCCTGCTAGGAGCAGGGTCACTCTTCATGGAAACAGGTGCTAAGGCCCAGATCCTCCAAGGTATTTAGGGACCTAATTCCCCATACTTTGGAGGATCTAGGCCTAATTGCCTCGTTTCAGTTTATGTAACAAAGTGGTTCTTAAAATACATGATGTTATTTCTAATATCAACATCCACAGTAATAGTAAGCCACCAAAATGTGTTACTTGTGCTCCTGGGCATTGAGCTGTGTATGTGTGATGGGAGGCCAATATATCCAAAGAGGACATATGGGAAGTTTTTAAGGACATATTGTAAAAGATAGAGAAAATGATCAGAAACAGAACTTTGAATTTAGATCTTTATTATACAGGTCCATAGCTGTGGTCACCATGCAGTTATACCATAATGGGAATGATCTTGCCAAACGGTTCTCACTAATCAAATTTCAAGAGACCACAGAATACAGCATTCCAAATAACTGGCACTTTAATTTTGATAGAGCAAAAATAAATAGAGGAATGACAAAATGTCCTTTTCACATACAGTGGGGCATATACATGTTTCTTCTTTTCTATAGCTAGTTAGCAGACTAAATCAACATGTCTGACCCTAAATGCAGACCTTTCATTTGAGGGCTTAGAGAGGGCAAGTGTCCCCCTTCCCTTTGATTATGAGACAGAAAGCACTTTTCTGGTAAGTGCATATATCAAAAATGAGTACAATGTAATTTTGTATTTCATTACCACTTCTTGCCCTTTTTCCAACCCCTTTGGACACTAAAAGGAAATGACAGGACAGGTCTAGACAAATATTGGCCCTGGAACTTTCCCTTTCTAATTTTCATGGAACTTTGACAATTTAAAAGTTCATCACAAACCTAAGTATGTTCAGAATCCAACATATCTGGAGTATAGTCACCAGTCAAGAGCTGCACAAAGACTGCACATGTAGTGTTAAGTAAAAGTGGTTACTTCTAAAAAAACCTTGTCTTTAAATTTGCAGATCAAAGCAAATCAAGTCTCATACCCTGAAGGATCTTCTTGTTAATCTGTCCTTCAATTCCTATTCTACAAATGGAGTTAGTTACAATTTACAGTCCAATGCGATCTTCTGGTCCTGCAGAAGAGCCTGTCTCTTCATTTGAGGAGTTCGTCCTCAAAAGCATAAATAACGTCTAGAAACTCATAGAGTTTATGGTTTTAATTTATAAAATTAAACCTGCTCCAGACAGGTAATACTGGTATACAAATTTGCCATCCCTGGGTTCTATCATAAACAGTGTGCTGGTGCACAACATGTAATGCTGGGTTCCTTCTAACACTTCAGAAACAAGATCCGATGTGATGCACATTAGAGCATTGAAGCACTTCTCATTTAACTCTGCAGGGCCCGGGACATGGTAAGCTGCCAGAACTTCCTCCATCATCTTGCCTGTTGACAAAAGGAACAATAACTAGTCATCACTGGTCATTGGAGTGTTTCCAATTAAAAAAAAAACACACCCTGAAAAAGAGAGACGATGTCACTCAATAGCAGCTGTTTCATAAATATCAGGGATCTGCGATGCAGTTTTCAATCTCTCTCTTATCCTTAGCATACTAATAAAGAAGAAATGTATTCTATACTGTATATTTCCTAAAGCACTACTCAGGACTGAATCCAATAGCAACTCTTCTTTTTTTCTGTTGTCTTATTTTGTTCAACAAATTATAATATTTAAAAAATACTTATAAAATGTTCTTTAGGTAAAGAACAACTGCTGTTTTTACAGTGAATTCACTACTGGTGAAAGGCTGGATTGACAATGCTGTAATTTTTCTTAGGTCACACTTTTTATTAAAGGTACAGTTTAAATAGTTTATACAGGGTTCATAATCATAAATAGATGTTTTAATAAATGACTGATCAGCTATTCTAGATTTTGAAGAGTCCAGCCGGTCAAAAAACTCATAATCATCTCTAAAACATACTACTCAGGTCTGTAACATACTGACTGATTACCCTTTATAAACATACTCCTAGTATAAAGTGTGACCCTTTCTTTTTATACACAGAATAGGTGTAAAATGAGCAGGGTGAATGGAAAATCCCCCACCCTGCCAATGAGCTTCTGCTCTATAATGGAAGGGCAACCTATGCCAATGAAGGGGGTAGATCAGTCTCCATCTCCACTCAGTTATTGTCCTCCATTGAGAATGCTAGCCGGGGGTTACCATGACAACGGTGAAGTTTGTGCTGGGATCCTAACCAAGCCCACCTACTTATTTCACAAAGGCCATTACAGAGTCATCAGAAGGTAATGACTCTCAGTCATTATTGACCTGGGCAAGATTAAAAAAAAAGACAACTTCTTAAAGATATTTCATATACAGCAGTTATGCAATGAAGTTGCAGAACTGATATCTGTTGTTTTTCTGAACACTCCTGTAACGTCACTGCAGCTATCCAAATGGCCCTTGATTGATTGAATTATTGCCTTTATCGCTTTCACCTAATACATCTTTACTAGAGTGATTTAAGAGCAATTCAAATGTTTTTGCTGTACTATTTTGTTTAAATTAAGTAGTTAATATCTATAAGTTCCCTTTCAAATATTTTTGAAAAGTAAAGCATCACAGATGAGACATGTTTTGTAGGACCACATGAATTTGCCATAATTCAGGCAGGTTCACAATTTTATAACTACTTTTATGATGCATGCAAGGTGCTGCATAATTTGCATAATGCTATTAATCTGGGCTAAATGTACATCTATCTATTGCCTCCTAAAACAGAGTATATTGTTCAATACAGACCTCCACTTAAAAAAAACCCCAAAACCAAAATAAAAAGAAAAGAAAAGAAATGGTACTACCATAAATCAGTTACATAAATCATTGAAAAACATAGCTCTACATAATTTCCTACTATTATTATAAGTATGATTTATTATTTGCATTGAACCAGCCTCCACTCATGAATCAGGCCTCCATTGTGAAAGCACTGAAATGTGACTGCTAAAAGCCAACAGAGTCTATTAAATGAAATCTCTGTGATAGTAGACTGTGGTATTCTGGGACAGTCTCACAAACAACACAGACACAGATCAATCTCCCTGCCTAATTCAGATTACTTAAAAGATCTCTGTCCAACATATAATCCTGTGATATATTGTTTTTGTGTTATTTGAGCAGGTCACAAAAGTGGAATAATTCCACAGAACTCCTCTGTCTTTTCTTGAGCTAGAGATGGTGCTGCACAGTATACTGACAACGATATATAATATTGTAGTCGCTGCGCTTTGGATCTGGGGGAACTGGAGGCCAGTGGAAACTGCAGTACAAAACCAGGGGACATTGTCAACCTTCAGTTAACCAGAAGTTTCATTTAATTTGGTAAGTAGGGGTTGTACTGCACTAAATTCACAGCGAGAAGAAATTTGTGATGTACAGCATTACACAGATGTTACAGCATGAGGAGTACATATATGTCTTGCTTTCTTCAGTGAAAATCCTAACAATAAGTAACTAGGAAAGAAACATCAGTTGTTTTCAACTACGTGGTCTCTCAGCAATTATAAAAAGGGCAGGACGACAGAGGCTGAGTAAAATTCTATTTTGTGGGCAAACAGTTCATTATAGACCATAAGTAGAGCAAGGACTCTCCACTAGGAAAGGGGCAGGATGGGAGAACTGAATGAAAAATTGTTTTACACATCATCATTCCTGGCATCCTGTGAAAACTCAGCAGGAAAGTTAACCCAGCCTGGGATGGTCAGCAACCTATATTAAATTTCTTGGGAGCCCTCATCAAACTGAGGAATGTTGCCCATTAAGGAAGGTTCCCAGGGCTTCTTAAATCAGAATGGCCCAGCAATACAGGAAAGTCAAAAGGGGCCCTGGAACTGGTGCAAAGGCAAAGACCTTGTTTCCAGATTGTACTTTACCTCAAATGGATTCCTGAGATGCAAAACAGTTCATGGGTAAGCCAAAACATTGTGACCAAATTCCAATTTGGGTAAGTATGTCATGCTTACATAAGCACTCTTGATACTTTCACTTCTTGTTCCAGAACTGCTGTGTAGTATTAAAACACCTGTCACATTTCCCCCCAGAGATAGCATCAGCCACCACAGAAATGCAGGCTATGTACAAAACTCAGTTATGCAGTTCTAACTAACGCATGCAAATCTCTCCTGAAGCTCTTAGACTATTTGCAAGGTTGCCACCCCTGTCATATTCAAGAGCAAGTTTCTAGGACTCAACAAATAAAGGCAAAATAAAGTCAATTTATATACTGGAATGTGACATCAACATTTTGATTAAAAAATCCAACATAATACAAAAGTCTGAAGTAACCAACTGTAGACATCAACTCCAAAGGCATTTCTCCTGATGTTGCAACAGTAGTAATCATCTTAATGCTTATAAGTATTTTAGCCCATTGACTGACTTAAAACATACATCCAGTGAAAGTTCATGTGGCATCCACCACACTACAGACAATGAAATTTCCTGAACTATTTCGTTCCTAGAAGTCCAAAGCTCTAACTGCTGCTGTAACTGCTGATGCATTTTACATGAGTGTGTCACATTTTGGAACCACTTGATGTCACACTATCAGGATAATGCATGGAACTTTGTGTGACGTTCCACTGTAATGTATAATTTGTAGTCATCAAGAAGTTAAAAAATGCTGACAATCTATTAGCTCACTAAGCCTATAAGCCTATAAGCCTTGGGGGAATCGTATTTGGGAGTAGCGAAGTCTGGGGTTTGGATCTCTGAAACATTTGTGGTCCACTCTGCTTCCCTTCTAAAAGTCTGATATTGAAAGTATTATGAAAGCTTGCTACCCAAACATGGAATAGAAGTGATGGCATGCCATTAAATAAATCCACATCTTAAAGGGAAGCTGCAGTGTAATATGAAATTCTAATCACAACACTTAATAACATAGGACTGTAAAATTGCTATGCATTTTTTAAATATCTAAAATATCTTATAGGAGAATATTTAAAAAAACAAACAAGAAGCTGTCAATTAGAGTGGAGTGAGACTGATCAAGATTGAGAAAATTCAGGACCCATTAAAAGCTACTGAAAATCAGAGTTTCAAAGTTGTTTAACTTGAAGTGTTTTTCTCCTCTTGAATATGGCTCTGCAAGTGGCATTGCAGAGGAGGGGTCTATGTCTATTGTTTCTTAACGATATTGAATTCAAATGTTCTTAATTTACATGGAGAAGGATTTTCTAATTGCTAGTCCTGCAAACTCAGCCTGGGATTGCAGAGTCAAGGTGGCCTTTTTCCTTCTTGTGCATCTTCGACCATAATAAGGGTTCTGGCTCTGAAACCCAAACTACACCTATGTAAGCTCATTAGGCCAAATTCTGCCCTCAGTTATGTGGTCAGCGTTGCCAACCCTGTGATTTTATCACAAGTCTCACAAGGTATTTGATTTTTTATGTAAAGTCCCATCTCCTGGCAACAAGAGTTCATACAAGAATCTGAGTTTCCATTTAAAAAAAAAGTAAATTTCTAGTCCTCAAAGTGCCAAAAACAGCTAGAAAATATGACTTGAGTGCAACCTAAAGACTCAACAATGAAAGGCAAATTAAAAGAACTCCAAAAGTATTATTTAAAAAACATCTCATGATTTTTAAGTCAGTCTCATGATGTTGGGGGCTAAGATGATTGATCACTGGGGGGTGGAAACACCCAGCAAAGTCAATAAGACTTGCATACTGAAGCAGTGATAGTGCTGAGCACTGCTATGAGGCAGACCAGAGTTCATCTGTTTGTCATGTTCTCTTGCTACCTGGACTAAGAGGGATATAAAGACAGCACACTTAATCACCAGGGGAAAGAACACTTCGTGTCACTTAACGGAAATTCTTCCAGACAATTCTTCCTCTGAAGATGTCAGATAGATTTTAGCCAATCATCAGGATGAACACAAGTGCATTGTCTGCAAGTATGTTGTTCTGCTTAACAGCTTCGTCAGTGTTTCCTTCCTCTCCCATGCTTTACCTGCTCATTGGACTCTGGTTTCTCTTCATCTATTTGATTCCCTCAGCTTCCCCAGCTTCCCCATTTGATTTGATTCCCACCAGCAAGAGAGGCCAATTAGCCTTAAGCCATAGCTGCTAGAGAGCTAAGGGGCATAATACTGATTGAGAATGAAGCTCATCTGGACAGAAACAGGTGGAGCTTCTAAAAGCCTAGGAGTTGAGGCTAAGAGGTGAGCCTGCAGTCACACTCCCTTATACAAGGGGGAGAGTAGAAGCCTCAGAAAGGCAGGATGGGAAGCAGTCTTGGAAAGGAGCAGTAAGGTCTGAAATGGAAAGTGGTTTGAGGGTCCCTGGATTGGAACCTGGAGTAGAGGGTGAGCCCAAGTTCCCTTACCAGCCACTGCGGGAGTGGTGCAGTCACTGCTTGAGACTTTGTAGGATGAGACCCTGGAAGAGGAGGGTGATTGTCTCTGGCGAAGAGAAGACTGAGAGGGGACATAACAGTTTTCAAGTACATAAAAAGTTGTTACAAGAAAGAGGGAGAAAAATTATTCTAGTTAACCTCTGAGGATAGGACAAGAAGCAAGGGGCTTAAGTTGCAGCAAGGGAGGTTTAGATTGGACATCAGGAAAAACTTCCTACTGTCAGGGTAGTTAAACACTGGAATAAATTGCCTAGGGAGGTTGTGGAATCTCTGTCTAACCTGCTCTTAAAAGCCTCCAATGATAAACACCTGTCAGGGATGGTCTAGATAATACTTAGTCCTGCCTTGAGTGCAGGAGACTGGACTAGAAGACCTCTTGAAGTCCCTTCTAGTCCTACACATGTATGATTCTATGGTGACTTGGCTGGAGGGCTAAGTCATGAATGAGAGGCACTGTGGGGCCTGACCAGCAAGAGAGGGGCTACAGAGCAAGTGACTGAGGCAATGGGCTGAGAGTCTGCTGGATGGGGCATGGACAGTGGTGACCTAATTACTCAGATGAGCCACAAGGAAGTGTTGCTGAGTGGTGAGTAGCATGCACTCTGTTATATCATTCAGCAGTGGAAATTCATTTCCCGTGGCTGCAGTGCAGAAATTGCCTCCCTGGTGGCCTAGCTGTGCAGAAATAGTCATGAAAATTGAACTTTACACCCTACAGGTTTTCTTTAAGATAATTTAAACTCTCAATCCAGACTTTCATCTGTGAAGATCTGATTATTCAAGAGAAACAGCTTTGATTAAAGTCTTTAATTGGCTTGATTTAGATATATTTTAAGATCTGTCATGAGCCCACGAAAGCTTATGCTCAAATAAATTTGTTAGTCTCTAAGGTGCCACAAGTACTCCTGTTCTTTTTGACTAACACCGCTGCTACTCTGAAACCTTTGATTTGTTTGTGACCTTTGAGGCTATTGATCAGGAAACCAATTGTTTAACTTCTGATTTAGTCTTTCAGGCCTAGCAATGAAAAATGTTTTTGGCATTTTTCCACAGTTCATTTCAGGTTTAACCAGTACTTTATTTCAAGTTTATGATTTTGATGTGGGAAGTTTCTGAGTCCCATTCTGGAACCTTTAGAGATTTTTGTTTCTACAGTAAACCTGTCCATAGTTTAATAAACAGAGGATAATTTCTATGCAGATTATCTTTGTATCCTGAGTTCCATTTTTCCGGACAACCTGCTGACTTTTCCACACTCTGAAGAAACTGTTGGTTCAGCTAGACCTGAACTAAAGGCCTCATCTCATTTGTTGCAAAATGCAAAGGTTCAATTAATGCGTGTAAAATTGCCTGGGATGGTTCTTACGGGAAGACAAGGTGTTCCAAGCAGTTTTTGCTATACTTTTACACCTGTTGACGACAAAATCATCAGATGTTCCAGCCTAGAGTTCCATAGTGACAGCCTGTTAGACTACAATAACCACAGAAAATCATTCTTTTAAATTCATTCCTAAAAGATTTTAGGCATGTTTTAAGAGTGAAGAATAATCTGTTATCCCTCCAAATAATAGGTTCTGTATTAATAAAAAAATGACACAGGTTTTTGTTTTTCATTCTGCCACAAATTTTCTATGTAACTTTTGGTAGGTTACTTTAATTCAATTAATCAGTTACTCCTTCTAGAAAACATACTCTGGCACATCACGCCATGGCCAAGGAAGCATTTTGGCAGGGAAGACAAGAGGAGCCATTCTCTTAACATATTCTTGACTCATATTACTCTTTTGAAATATGGACCAGGCCAATTAGGAGGTCAGTATCAAATATAATCTCCACCAGCATTTTTTCTCCATTGGTTATACCAATAGAGAACAGGATCTAGTTTTCATTAATGGCACGCTCTTAATTTTTTTTAAAGATAGCTAACCTTGAATAAACCAACGTCAAAATCTACTGAAATTTCAAATTATGTGATGTAATATTTTTGTGAGGAAGACAGAGGGCTAAAAAGAAGCATTAGACGCTTGCAACACAGCACTTGCCAATGCTCCAAAGGACTCCTACTGCCATCAATGGGAACAAGATTTGGCTTCAAACTATCCAGCACAAAAATCTTTGACAACTTTGCTTAATTACAATCTATCTTCTTCAAAAGTAGCTGGCACGGGAGTTTTCAAAGAGATTTACCATTAGGGAAAGTTGGAATAGATAGTAACAAGTATCATTTGAGCTAGAGGGAGTTGAAGAAATAGTAGACAATAGTCAATGTGTTTCAAATCAGATTTACATGTCAATACCACACTCAGAAACAGTCTGAAGATTTTGCCTCACACGTTAACAGAAATATTCTCATTTGCCTTCTGAGTGAAAATAGTCACTTGTAGTATTCCAGGCCAAGAGGTACTGAAACAGGGTTTTATAATAGAAGTTGGCTGAAACCTTAACTCTGAAAAGTCTTCTACACTTCAAATATAATCATTCTAAACAAAGAGATTAAAGAAAGGATGATCATTTGTGAGATTGCCAAGAAGAAAAGATGGCTTTCTGAGAATGAGCTCTGACCATCATTTGCTTGAGAGATGCCTCTTAAAGAGAGGCACTGGCAATTTTCACCAACAGCAGAACAAAAGTCTCTCCTCCATAAAATTTTTCTAAGTTTAACGAAAATGTGTCTAGTTGACATACATTGAGAGAGATCTCAAATAATCATTATGGGACTATTTTTAACAAAGTTTTAAAAAAAGTAGAGATGATCCTAAACAATGAAGTTCAGAATGAGATCCATCCTTTTCTAAAGTCTTAGACTGTAGAAACAGGGTTTCTTTAGTTTGGCCCATTATAGAGCTACGGGCTTACTATGAAATTTGGTTCTACGTCTAAGTTTAAACCTTCATCTGAATGCCATCTAAATTGTACTTTGGGCCCATCTCTATTAAAAAAAAGTTCTAATAATCTTTTCCCTGATGCCAAGCTCCCCCGCTCTCCCCACCCGATGCTCTATGTGTATTCAGAAACACATCTGTTAATTTCAAAAGTAAGTTTTAATGCTTCTTACTTCCATTAGAACTGCAGAGCCAACACAAGTACGGCCTGGTCTACACTTGCGGGGGGCGGGAAATCGATCTAAGTTATGCAACTTCAGCTACGTGAATAACATAGCTGAAGTCGACATACTTAGACCTCACCGCGGTGTCTTCACTGCGGTGAGTCGACTGCTGCCACTCCCCCATCGACTCTGCCTGTGCCTCTCGCAGTGGTGAAGTACAGGAATTGACAGGATAGTGCTTGGGGGTCAATTTATCGTGTCTAGACTAGACACAATAAATTGACCCCCGCTGGATTGATGGCTGCCCACCGATCCAGCAGGTAGTGTAGACATACCCTAGGTTTGAATAAACTGACCCAGGGAAAACAGTGCAACTGCACTGTTGTCAAAGTATCATGATTAAAAGACAATGGGGTATAAGTGAACCTCTATTGCTTATGATGTTAGGGAAAGGACCTAGCTTGTCTCTCTGAGTCCAGGATGCAAGGATATCAGTTAGAAAAAATTGTTCTTTATTAGTTGCAAACTGAACATCTATGATATGGAAATTAGTGAGATACAATAAATATGGAGCTCACAATATCGTTTTTTACTGAGTCACTTTTGCGGTCCCAAAGTAAATTTTAAGATTTCATAGTTAAACAACATAAAATCAGGAAATACAAAATCAAAGGTCCAAAGCAATGTCAACTCAACCATGCTGCACATGTGTAGTATTTTATATTTGTGTTCTCAAGTTAAATACGTACTTATTATATTACTCTTTGGTCTGATTCATCTCTTCTTTACATTTTGACGTTCAGAACCCCTAGAGTAATATTGCTGTCTGTATTGGTCTGCTTCATTCTTAGGTCTGAGAAGGGTAAAGGGCTGGGTAATAAATCTTTTTGAGTGTTCTGGTCATATATATTCTCTGCTCATGTTGTGGCATTACTATTATATTGAAGGAGACATGGAACTCATACAAGTTTCTTAAAAGATGTTTTGAAAAGGCACAGGCCTACTCTTCAAATAACTTCAGGATTGCCACTCATAGAACCAATGGAGATGTGGTTTTCTGGATGCTGCTGCTCTCTGGAAGGGATTTAGTTTAACAGCTCTTCCAAAGCCCCTACCTGCCCCATGGAATAGTACTGATATCACTCTCAGAGAGTGCTTTCAATCTGGCCATTCTGGACAGAGGAATTCTGACATGACAGTGGGGAGAGAAGGGAGTTAAAATCCTGCAAAAAACAGTTTTTAAGAATGATAAGATGGCCCAATGTGCACTTGTCAAATCTCTCCTCTCATCCTGTGAATGGTCCCTTACATTTTTGACAGAAGAACAACAGTTCTCTCTAACCATAATCAGAGCAGTAAAACTGAAGAATATCTCACACCTATGAGTCTGGGTCTAAACAAGTGTGTCAGGAAGCAGGAGGAAGTACACAAAAGGAAAAAAAAATTAGAATGAAAGTCAAGTAAATATATAGTGGTTGTTAAAACACAAATACAGCAGAATAACTACCTTTAGGATACTATTGTATTAATGAAATTATACTGAATATTTTGAAGTGAGGATGGATTTTATACTGTTATCTGCTTTTTTAGACTATTTTGGACTATTACATGCAAGTCCAAACTATATCCCAGCAGTAATTAGACCAGTGGTTCTCAAACTTTTTTACTGGTGACCCCTTTCACATAGTAGGCCTGAGTGTGACCTCCCCCTCTATGAATTAAAAATGCTTTTAAAAATATATTTAGCATCATTATAAATACTGGAGGTAAAAAGGGCCCTGTGCTGGAGGCTGGCAGCTTGCGACCCTCCATGTAATAACCTTGCTACCCCTGGAGGAGTCCTGACCCCCAGTTTGAGAACCCCTGGATTAGAGCATGGTAACAGATACAGCTAGAATGGGAGAAGGAGTCTGTATTTGGTACCACTTACAGCTGTATCAACCTAAGTTCATGACTATGAAATTAATTCCTGTTTAAACTGATGGAAATTAATTATACTTGAGACTAAGTGCAAGGTAAGATGTAGGTGCCTTATGGTACCTGCCAGTTTTCAAGGGAAACTGTGTTTCTTTATCAAACATTGGAGCTTTCTCCCATGTCTGGAACTCAGGCTACAACTTTCCAAGGGAAAATGGTTCCCTCTGTAGGGCACTTGATATCTCCAGGAAATCAGATAACACGGGGAATGCAGAGAGAGAGAGGGGTAAACAGAATAAAGGCACTAGGGGTGATTAGATTTATGAAGACCTCGAGTCTAGCACAAAGTACAAAACTCCACACTCTGTCTTCCCCTACATCCTCTCTCATGCTCCAGGCAGTCACTCCAACTATAGTGTCCATTCTTTCACTTAACACTTGCCCCACATCCAAATCCAGTCACAACAACTTCACCCCCTGTCATTGGCCCACTGGGGCTGGGTGAGCAATGAACTGGGGCAGCTGGTAAGGCTACTCGGGGACTTGGGAGAGGGTAACCAATGAGCCTGAAGAGAAGAATGGGAGATGACCAGACATAAAAGTGGGAGTCAGTGGGCAGGAAGCCCAGGACCTGGTTTGAAAATTAAGCTGGGGAAAACAAGGGTGTATGGAAGAATTAGAATGGTATCTGTATCCAGGAACTTGAGTGATGGAGGCACTGGCCCAGGGTCATGAAGCTGAGTGTTGTGGGAGAGTAAGCTACAGTCTATGGCGTGGGGAATAAGGGGTGTTGGTTATGTGTAGTAGTGAGGATTTTTTTTTGACAGGAGGACATGGGGGCTGAGGAGAGCTGGCTCTAGTAGCATAGAGCTCTGTGAGGAGAGGTGTGGTTCCAGGCCCTTTGGGGAGCTGGGAGAGGAAAACTGGGGTCTGGTTATGTGTATGAGCCCTTGAGGGGTTAGACTGGGGAAAATAGGGCTGGGAGGGGGAGGAACAGAAGTCCTTGGTCAGAAGGAGTCTGGGGCCTCAAGGATTCCTCTCAAATAGAGGAAGGCATGGGGACAAGGGTCTGGACTTTCCTCCCTGTACCTGGTTCTTCTGATACTTCTGCCTCAAAACTAAAACTCAAATTGGGTTGAGGCAAATAAGGATGGGAGCTACTTGCCCCATGCTTGCTTGAGGCACCTGCCTCCCACAGTTGACCACATTTAAGGCTGAAATGGGGCTGCTCTGTCACCAGGAATTCTCAGCTGGTTTTCTAGGGCTCTCTCTTTGCTGGATATGATATGTTTCCCTAGGGTGCATCTACACATATTGAGGGATTAGGAAGTCAAAACTAATTAGCTGCTTTATCTCGATACAGCACATACAGGAAGCTCTGACTGGCTGAATTTTCCCAAAGAGAAGGGTGGAACACAGAGGTCAGCCAGTTAGAATGGTTTTACCTGTAGACTGAAAGGTTTTCCCACAGCCCCTGTTCTTTTTGTTTAAACATGCAGAATTCAACTGATGTAAATTTTTTTTTTCAAAATTAATGTTTATCTGTATGTGTCAGCCGGCAATTAGTGCCTAGTGAGGCATAGATTTTAAAGCCAGGTAACTTCACCCAGTTACTGCTGTATTTTGCCCAATAACTTGTTTGACTAAAATATATCTTCCAGAAAGGCACTGAGTCTTCATTGAAGACTGCAACAGGTGAGGAATCCACCACTTTCCTTCATAGTCTATAGTTGTGGGTGCACCTGCTAGACTATTGTGCAAGTGGTTGGTGAGTAGACTACACAGGCTTAGAACTTTAGTGTGATCTGATCACTATGATAGTTTAATTTATTACATTAAAAAACAAACAATCTTTATGAAATGAGAATAAAACAATTTTCCATTAGAATTTCCATTGGATTTGGTTACTTTGACATGTAACTATGTTATACCAATATAAAAATATAGGCCACCAACTAGGAAAAGCCCATGTAGTGATGTCCAACTCAGCACTTACATATGATAAACAGGCAATTGGGTTATTAAGTATTTACCTGAGCAAATGTAAAATTTAGGATGTCTGAGTTTGGTGTCTGTCTGTTTGCATGCTGTATGCACTAAGCAGGTAGCGTAAACCACCTTATAGCTAATATAGTACTGAGTGACTATGTTTCACACGTAAAATGTCACTAACTTTCATATTTTCTCTTCACATTCAGTGATCAAAGACATTGGTTGCCTAATGTCCTTTAAAATATCTTTAATTTTTCTAAATGAAAATATGTCCTTACATTGTAAGCTATTTTGAGGGGCACACTTGCATAATTTAGACATGGCCACAGCAGGAGCACTCATGCAAGAATGGTGCTGGTTTCCTTTTCTTCTACATTAACTGACTTTAGATCTCTTAGGACTGTGTCTAAAAGTAGAAAGATACCATAATTTAAGTTTGCAAAACAAGCTTTTTTTAAACTGAGCATTCTTAAAAAATTTCACTCAACACCACCACCATGTTCCTGGTATCAACTCATTACATGTCAGACTCGGGCTTTTCTTAGCCCTGAAAGGTTTCTAGTTAAGATCTAGTATACGAGACTCTCTACTAAATTTGACTCTCAACTAGTTACTCTGAATGTGTTAAATGTTCCCATTGTTCTGTGAAATGCCCTCTTTGGGGTTACAGGCCCAGCAGCTGTTGCAGGAGTTTCTGTTGGCCCTTGAAGAGTTGTGCTGATGGGGGTCCCAGGGAGGCAGAAAGGAACCACAAGTGGATAAGGTTAGGTAGAGTCCCTGTAAGAATGGCCTGTACCTTCCCAAACCTAAGCTTCTGCTGCTGGTTTTGGGGCCACATCCTTGTTTCTGTAGGAGGTTCAGGATGAAAATTCTCAAAGAATGTGTAGGAGAGGGAGGAAAACTTCAGAGTTTCCTATTATATGCATTACAGTAGTGCCTATAGGTGCCAAATGAGTCTAGGGCATCGCTGTGCTGAGTACTGTACAAACACATAGTCCAAGACAGCCCCTGCCCTGAACAGTTTATGCTCTAAATAGACGAGAGTGGGAGAAAGGAAGTATTATCCCTAATTTGTAGATGGGAGAACTGAGACACAGGGAGATTCATTTGCTCAAAGCCACAGTGAAAACCTATGGCAGAGACAAGGCTTGAACTTAAATAGAAATGGTGGATCCAACTGACTTATTGATGACTTACTTGAATGTGAGAGAGAACCCTCATTTCGGAAAGAAAGAAAACTGGATGCCTCTCATCTAAGGTAGGAAATGCACAGCATAAACATGTAAGCATATGGATCATAACACTGAGATACTTAGAAACAACAAGAGGGATGAAAACAAGTTCCAAAGAGAAATTGTTTCTGGGAGTTAAAATACTTCCCTCTGACCTGCTCCTACAAAACATAGATGGGATGGTACAAATTTGCAGAAATTTTATAGGAATTTCTTCCAAAGGACACAGTTGGCCCTGCTATTTCCAGCAAAACTCCTAACACATGCAACATTTTATATTTTGTATAAAAAAATAAATAAATTGCTGTTGCTTTAACTTGAGAGAGGAAGGGGGAAAGTGAAAAGTAGAGGTTGGAATTTACTTTGACTAAATTTTCCTAGAATATTCTAACAACAGCTACTAAATTAGTGGGGCAGGGGGTGCGGAGGGAGTATTCAGCAAGCATTTAAGCACATACTTAAGCCTATACATAACTAACTTGTGTCTTAAGTGCTTTGATAAGCTGGGACCATACAGTGTAACTATATGATCTTGGCAGGAGTCAGGATTTTCTGGGACAAATTGAATTGAATACACACAAGAGACATGGTAAGCATATGTACTGTCTGAGGAAAAACAACATGGAGGATCATGATGGAGAAAATACCTATATATAGATATGATCCTTTGATTCTGAATAACAATGCCTTTCAGTTGAATAGGTGCATCTTCAGCTGGGTTTGCACTCATGTTCTGGAGGAGCAGAATCTGGCCCTTTAAAAACCTGTGCTTACCCCTTCCACTCCTTATCCAAACTGAGGATGAAGAGATTAACGCAAAGGAGGGGAACAATTAATAGTGTATGATGAAAAATTGAAATCTATAGCTTTATTTTCAGCACAAATGTACTGGAATGCCAGAGTTCTGTTTTTGTAATTGTTTACATTCTATAAATTATAAAATAAACCAATTTGAAACCAAAAACAGGCAAAAATATTTTTCACAGTAGCAGCCGTGTTAGTCTGTATCCACAAAAAGAACAGGAGTACTTGTGGCACCTTAGAGACTAACAAATTTATTTGAGCATAAGCTTTCGTGGGCTACAGCTCCCTTCATCGGACGCATAGAATGGAACATATAGTGAGGATATATACATACAGAGATCATGAAAAGGTGGGAGTTGCCCAACCAACTCTAAGAGGCTAATTAATTAAGATGAACTGTTGTCAGCAGGAAAAAAAAAAAAACTTTTGTAGTGATAATCAAGATAGCCCATTTAAGACAGTTTAACATGGGGGAAATAGATTCAATAGATTCAAGTATTTGTGTCCTATACCGAAACCAGAATTTCTCAAGTGGAAAGGATAAGTAGCATCTTTATATACTGCAAAAACAAATAGTATCGATACCAGCATGAGTGGTCTTTTTTTTATTGTGATGACAGATTTGTGGATGCAACTACAATACAACTTTATTTTGTATATCATCTTTCATACAAATTGTACCAAGTGTGTGGTTTTTTTTTTTTGTTTTTTTACAGAGTTCAATACAGTTTCAAAGTTAATATAAAATGAAATCATATGAGGAAATTAAGAACAGATGTGACAATCTAAGTGTTGATGGTCAAATATGAATGGATATAAAAATTGTAGCTCAAAAAAAATCAGATAGAAATCAGGAAGACCTCTGAGTTGAAAAGATAATAGAGGGAATGGAAGAAAGACCTTAAAAATTAAACCAGACATTTGGCAAATATTTATAGCTCTTTGTTGTCTTAATGCTTTTCAGATGTTGAGTACTGAATTAATCCTCACAGAGCATCTGTAAAGTTGGTAACTACAGATTATTGTCCCAGTTTTATAGATACGAAACTAAGACATGGGGTTTCACTGATTTGCCAGGCAAAAAGTCAGCATCAGAGTCCAGATTAAAACTCAGGAAATTCTGCCACACTTTACTATATTCTCACCAGCACTAGGTCATACTTGTCACCGGAAAGAATGCAAATGAAGTTGTTTTCTAGTCTTTTTACCCTTGCTGGATAGTTGTACTTCCTTCTTTACCTTTAGTGGTTTGCTTTGCAAACAGACATTTGTAAATGTTTATACAGCTACACAATGGATATGACCCCAAAAACCACCAGCAACTGGCAAAAAAAAGGGGAGAGAAGCAATATTCCATAGTTACTATATAATTTTTTTCTGGAAGAGACTTCTCATTAGTCATCTAGTTCATCCTCCTGTATTATAGCAAGGACTGAATTAATAATTTTCAAACGATTTCTAATAGAGGGGTGTCTTGTCTAATCTTGAATCTCTCATGTGAACGCATCTATAAATCCACTTGGCAGGTTATTCTACAACATAACAGATTTTATACTAATACCGTTTTTCTGATTATTAAAGTAAATTTTTCCTTGTGGCATCTTAAGATCAGTATTCAACGCTGAGAGGCAGTGGATAGGGCAAAGGACTGAGACTCAGGATACCTACATGCTAATTCCAACTCTGCTGTGTGAGCCTAGACAAATCATTTTTTCTCCTACCACATTCTGTGTGTCTTGTTTATTTCGACTGTAAGCTTCTGCTATGTGTATCAACTGTACCTAGCACAATGGGGCCCTGATCTTAGCTGGAGCTTCAAGAAATACAAATAATAATAATAATATTACTACTAGTTGTGCCTGTGAATACTTAGGATAATCCACATAATAAATGCTTCATATTCTTAAAGTAACATTACTTAGACAATTGCAAAATACTTTATAAAAATTGTCAATAGTAATCACTCTTCCCTCTATAGATCATATCATCCCAGGGTCTTTTTATGAGCTAGAGAATACCTTATAATTCTATTTGTTAGCCACAATTAAAGATTTACTTTGGACATTTCACTATGTTAAAAGCTCAACTTCCAACTAAACAGTTTGCTGTATGTAGTGTTGTTGTAGCCATGTCAGTCCCAGGATATTAGAGACACAAGGTGGGTGAGGTAATTTTTACTGGACAAACTTCTGTTGGGGAGATAAGCTTTCGAGCTTATGGAGAGCTCTTCTTCAGTTGTGATTGTCACAAGTTTAATGTATGCCTTACTGGTTTATCACAAGTATAGGCTGTGGAATCCACTTTTGGGGACTTTGAAACATCTTAGTTCTGCTACACATTCAGAGTGGCTGGATTCCAGTTGCGAAGTACTGTAGTAGTTCACTGTAGATCTTAGTCCTTAACAGGCAAGACTTTCTACTACAATTCTGACTTTTACAGGTGAACTGTAAAGCTTTAAAAATTAACTGATCATGATTCAAACTATTCAGGAGTGTGTATGTGCAATTAAAATGAAAATATATTTACATTTAAAAAAATCCCAAATCTTTAAAAATACTTTTCTTCATCTCCCATGACCAGAGTTTAAGATCTGTTTCTTTACCATCCAATAGCTGATAATACGACAACCACAATATTGACACTTCTTGCAGAGTAAGAATATCAGTTGTTGAGTGGAAAAACATAGGGCCCTGAACAGAGGATCTGTTAGGTAAGAGAGAGCCTTGCTTTTCAACTGGATTGTTTCAAATCGGAAAACATACTTGTAATTTTTAAATTATACACTTTATAAATGACTTGGGTTCTTAATTCAGGTTTTGAAAAGAGCACAAAGACCTGCAATTTACCTTCAGTAATCTATAAGGTGCTGGTTGTTTTTTGTTTAGTTGTATTTTTATAGCGATCAGTGAGAAATTGGGTACTTACAATAAAATTAAGGTAAGCATTAGCATGAAAGTCCTAGTACTTTTCTGAACTCCTTACTCTTAGAGTTTTAAAAGCTAGTAGCTGTGTGGAGTTGGTGGTGCATGTAGAAGGAATAATAGATTTTGAATTTTTGATTTTGTATTATTAAAATTAAATTGCAAGTTCCAAAGTGTTAAAGGTAATATAGGACTGGAGACAGCTTTGTAACTGTCATATTGTCATGAATCATAACACTATAGGTCTGACATGGTTCCCACTGCTGCCAATAAGGAAA
Organism: Chelonoidis abingdonii; assembly: GCF_003597395.2. Taxonomy (NCBI): domain Eukaryota; kingdom Metazoa; phylum Chordata; order Testudines; family Testudinidae; genus Chelonoidis; species Chelonoidis abingdonii. The sequence continues at coordinate 122,232,403 of NC_133771.1, read as the reverse complement.
AGACCAGGCCCCTTACACAGCAAACTCGCAAAAGCGCTCATCCTTTTCCTTGTCTTGAGAAATCTGCAGACATTTCAAGATGATAAAGATTAGCTTCATCATGAATAGGCACAGATAATTTTGGCCTCGGACCCTAGCATATAGATTCATAGACTCTAGGAGTGGAAGGGACCTCGAGAGGTCATTGAGTCCAGTCCCCTGCCCTCATGGCAGGACCAAATACTGTCTAGATCGTCCCTGATACACATTTATCTAACCTACTCTTAAATATCTCCAGAGATCGAGATTCCAAACCTCCCTAGCAATCTATGTCCAATGTATTAACTCTCTGGACAGTTAGGGACTTTCTTTTCCTAATGTCCAACCTAAATCTCCTTTTGCTGGCAGTTTAACTTCATTGCTTTTGTTCTATCCTTAAGAGGCTTAATGGTGAACAGTTTTTCCCCTTCCTCCTGATGAACCCTTTTAGATACCTGCAAAACTGCTTCAATGTCCCCCAAGCGTTTTCTCTTCCATACATAAACAAAAACCCAGAGTTCTTTCCAGTCATTCCTATCATCAGCAATGTATCCACTTAATAAACATATTCTTGATTGCTCAATTCTCTCGACCTCTCCCAATGTTCATCCACATCCTATCTTGAAATGAGTGTGCCAAGATAATACTCCAGTGTGAAGGCCTGAACCAGCGTAGAGCAGAAGTGGGACCAAAATGTGACTCTCTTCATGTCTTGTTTACAAACACTCTTGTTAATCCATCCCAGATCACATTCTGCGTTTTTTTGCACCGTATCAACACTGTGAACTCATTTAGCTTGTGGTCACTATGACCCTTAGATCTCTTTTGCATACTCCTTCCAGACAGTCTCTTCCCTTCTGTATGTTGTGAAGACTGATGTTCCATTCCTTAGTGAGCACTTTGCATTTGTCTTTGTTGAACTTTCATCTGGTTTTACCTAGACCATTTCTCCATTGCCAGATCATTTTGAATTTGACCCTTGTCCTCAAAGCAGTTCAATCCCTCCCAAGTTTGGTATCGTCCACAAACTTAATAAGTATACTCTCTTATGCCAACATCTAAGTTTTGAATGAAGAATTGAACAGAGCCGTGTCCCAAACAGACCCCTGCGGAATCCCACTTGTTATACCTTTCCAGCAGGATTGGGAGCCATTAATAACTACTCTATGGAGTACGGTTATCCAGCCAGTATGCACCACACTTATGTAGCCATCTAAATTGTATTTGCCTAGTTTATCGATAAGGATATCATGCGGGACCGTATCAAATGCCTTACTAAAGTCTAGGTATACCACATCCACCGCTTCCCCTTATCCACAAGACTCGTTACCGTCTAATCAGATTGGTTTGACACGATTTGTTCTTTACAAATCCTGCTGGCTATTCCCTATCAACCTTACCACCTTCAAGTGTTGCAAATGATTCTTCAAATACTTGCTCCATTATCTTCCCTGGCACAGAAGTTAACTAACTGGTCTGTAGTTTCCTGGGTTGTTTATTTCCCTTTTTATAGATGGGCACTATATTTGCCCTTTCCAGTCTTCTGGAATCTCTCCCATCTCCCATGACTGTCCAAAGATAATAGCTAGAGGCTCAGATACCTCCTCTATTAACTCCTTGAGTATTCAGGATGCATTTCATCAGGCCCTGGTGACTTGAGGCATCTAACTTTTCTAAGTGATTTTAACTTGCTCTTTTTTTATTTTATCTTCTAAACCTACCCCTTCCCATAAGCATTCACTATGTTAGAATTCCTTCTGACTTCTCAGTGAGACCGAAACAAAGAAGTCATTAAGCATCTCTGCCTTTCCAAGTTTCCTGTTACTGTTTCTCCTCCTCACTGAGCAGTGGGCCTACCCTGTCCTTGGTCTTCCTCTTGTTCTAATGTATTGATAAAAAGTCTTCTTGTTCCCTTTGATTCCATAGCTGTTTGAGCTCATTTTGTGCCTTTGCCTTTCTAATCTTGCCCCTGCATTCCTGTGTTGTTTGCCTATATCTCTTTTGTAATTGACCTAGTTCCATTTTTATTATGATCTTTTTATTTTGTAGTCATGCAAAATCTCGTGGTTAAGCCAAGGTGGTCTTTTGCATTTTCTATATCTTTCTACCCATCGAATAGCTTGCTTTTGGGCCCTTAATAGTGTCCCTTTGAAAAACTGCCAACTCTCCTCAGTTGTTTTTCTGCTCAGTCTTGATTCAAGGGACCCTACCTATCAGCTCTCCGAGCTTACCAAAATCCGCCTTCACTGAAATCCATTGTCTCTATTTTGCTGTACTCCTTTCTACCCTTCCTTAGAATTGCAAACTCTATGATTTCATGATCACTTTCACCCAAGCTTCCTTCTACTTTCAAATTCTCAAGAGTTCCTCCCTATTTGTTAAAATCAAGTCTAGAACAGCTTCTATTGAGATGTCCTGTTCCTTTAAATGGTCAGGGGGCTCTGTGCCCCTCCCCTCCCAGTGCAAAGCCTCATTTTTGTGTTAGTTTCAACATGCAGCCAGAACAATAAAGGCAGCACAGCAGACAGTTGGGTGTCCATCACCTCTGTGTCTGTGTCTGTGTCTAACTCCTTCTCTGCTGGCTCCAGAACTATAACACTGATAATGAGGAACTTCTATCCCACTCATGTTCAGTGCTGCCTATGCCTGACTAAGAAGAAATAATAAGCAAATGATACTATGAGAAAAGGGGGATAAGTCCACCTAGGAGCACGGGTGACAGACTGCTCCTGGGACAGTGTGAACCAGCTAACTAGAGAGGCAAATAAAGGCAGAGCATGGATAAAAATTCTGCAATTACTGCCTGAGCTTGTGCAAAGGAGCAATGAAGCGCAAGCAAGCTCCATGTTGACTGACCTCCTGCAAGCGAGCAGAGAAACAGTCTTAGCCTGAACTGAGGGTCTGTTGCCAGCAGAGGGAGCCCAAGTATTGCACTTACATTCAGGAAGGCTGTTGAAGTGGCAGTTGCAAAGGAGACCACAGAGAAAGACTATCTGGAATATTGCGTGAACCAAGAAGTACATCTCCTGCATCAGTCAGACAGGAAACTACCGAATGGAAAGAACTGCCATGTAGCCAGTGAGTGCAAACTAAGCATGCTAAGAAGGATTGCTGGGCACATCAGGTTATTTGCAGAAAGTGGTAGAAGAAAAGGACACATTGCCATGACCTGTTGTACAGTTCAAAGACCAACAACAGAGTAACTGTATATCCAAGAAGATACCTAAGAAAGGAATTCATAATGTGGCAAAAAACAAGAGCTCTAGTGACACTGTCCAAGACATAGCACTACACGTTATCAGAAGCTGGAGACAAAGATGGATCTGGATTACATCCTTGGTTAAAGGAGATCCTACAAGAATGGAGCTGCTGTTTCATTGATTTCTGCATCTACCTGTAACCAAACTTTGTCACAAGTTCCACTGAAAGAAACCTCCATGGTTTTGAAGACTTATACTGGAAAAAACGTAGTCTCAAAAAGGATACTCCAGGTGAAAGTTCAACTACATCAATGATACCCAGACTGCAGTGGTTAAGGGGCCCAATAGTGATCAACATTACCCAAAAGGCAATGCTGATAGGCTGTTGCACCTGCTAGGCCTGAGTTCTCATTAACCCAAAGAAACTTCAGAGCTTTCTATCTCAATTTGATGGATAAGTTACTCATCACTAGAACAGCCATCAACAAAGAAACAGCTAAGGATGTGCTTTTTCTTGTGAAGGTGGTGGTACTACAAGGTACAGTGTTGGATCAAAAGAATCCCCAGTTTAAACAATTCATGTAACATCAATGTGAATTATCTGTGAAGCATGGTGACATCTTATGGGGAATACAAGTGATCATTCTGAAATAACTTCAATCTCAGGTTTTGGAAACTCTTCACAAAGGTAATTTTGGCACTGTATGAATGAAGGCCATAGCCCGGAGTCATGTTTGGTGGACAGGATTGAGAGACATTGAGAAGAAGGCAAAATGCTGTACTACACATCAGCAAATTCAGCATGATTCTGCCCCGGTTCGTCTACACCCTTGGTCATAGCCTCAGACTCCCTGAACAAGTATTCATGGGGATTTTGCTGGACAGTTATCAAGACCATTGGACATCCTTGTGCCTTGTTTAGCCAGTTCAGTTTACCATTACAGTTGATGAGTGAGAATGGATCTCAAGTCTGTTCTGAAGAATTTCAGAAGTTCCCAGCTTTATATAGAATTCAGCACATACCCTCAGCTCACCATCCTGCTACAAAATTGATTAGGACCATGCTTTGTACAAGCATATAAGTATGCCTTAAAAGCTAACACGTGTATTGAGTCATAAGCAGAAATTGGACCATTTCTTACTTGTCAGTAGGAACTCACCACATGTTATTACCCAGGAGTCACCTGCAGCTATTTTCTCGAAGCAGTCTTTCAGTACTAATTCGGACCTGCTACATCCTGATGTTGCCTCAGGTGTAGCCAAATCCCAAGCTACGCAAATTGACCGATTGTGAGACTTGTCATCATGCTACTCAAGTTGGAGACTTAGCGTGGATTTGTAACAATGGTTGTGGAGTGAAATGGGTACCTAGAGATCTTGTAAAAGGACCCATTTCATTTGTGGTAAAACTGATGGTATTTTATGGAAATGATATATGGACCAATTGCAGCCTCGACTAGTACCAGAGTTGAGGACTATTCCAGTAGGACTTTCTGTTCCTCCAATCCTTCTTTCATTACAACTCCTAATTTTGACAGCTTGATGGAAGAATCTTTGCTACAAGCTTCAGCTGATTCCATACCAGATCCAGTTGATTCCTTACAAGACTGTTCTGTTGTTCAGGACACTGCTGCATCACCATCACCACATTATCCCAAGAGAGTGCAAAAACCAGTTGTGCCCCTGAATTTATAAGCTGTTTAGCTAGTGAGTTGCTATTCCAGGGCAGAATAATCCCTTGCAATTTAAGAGTCTATGCTAGTCCACCCACAACTTTTAGTTAGGTTAATAGGTATTTCATGTTACCATGTAAATGATAATATATGTGTGTTTGGAAAGTTTTTTAAATCAGGGTGGAGGAATGTGATGTCCTGTCCCTTTAAATAAGGAGGGGGCTCTGTGCACTCCCCCCCTCCTCAAAGTAAAGCCTCACTTTCCATGTCAGTTTCAGTTTTGCAGCCAGAACAATAAAGTCAGCACAGCAGACAATTGTGTGTCTGTCAGCTCCCTCTGCTGGTTACACGTCTATCTCATTCATTTCTGGCTCCAGAAATATAACACATTAAACTAGATACTGCACTTCACTGCAGAATCCATGTAATTCTGTAGGAAGACTGACCTTTATTAGATTTGCCCTCTAATAAGACAGAAAGGTTACATGCATAATTACGCTGTAGACATCAGAAAAGTCTTGGGAGGTAGGAAGTTTGTCTTCATGTATCTTTGAAAAGTATTACAACACTGTCAGTACGTCAAAAATACTAAACTGTCTCCCCCTCTTAAATAAGCAACATAATCCAAGTGTCAGGGATGACTTTGGCCTTTTGAGTATAGATGAAATTGTGAAATGCGAAGTAAAGTCTTCTCTTGTAGAAAAGAATTCTGAAAGTGAGACTTGATTAGAAGAGAGAATAGCCATCTAACTGGCCACAGGGTTTACACCTTCAAGTGCGTACCTACAAGACTACTAATGACATCACCAGAAAAGCCACCTCTGCCAAATTCAATTCAAAGGCAGAAGGAAAATGTAAACGTTATAGAGGTACCAGTTGTAGCTCCAGTTAGCTTAAGATGAACTTTGTACATAAAGCAGGGATTCAAACACTCTAAATATTGAATATATAGCACATCCTCTCCAAAGTTCTGGCATTTACTCTATGATGCAGATAATTTTTCTGAAAATTTAGAAGTAAATCCACTGAGAGTTAAAAATAGTTTAAAAATGGAGTTAGAACCTGGTTTCAGACATTTTTGGTCCTAAATATCTTACACAGACTCTTAAAACTTCCTATAACTTTCCCAAAACCATTTAAACATTTCAAAAATTTTTTTTAGGAAAATGCTTTTTTCTGGCCATTCATCTTCATACCTGAACATCTCTCCTTCAGCAGAGGCTGACTCATCATATTTTGCTTCAGAGAATTCCATGAAAAACTGCAAGAGAGCAAGTTATTTACTAGCCTGAGTGGGACTAATGCCATGGGATGCCCTCAGTTAAAATGTCCTTCTCAAAATGGCCACCATCTCCTATTCTTAGCTGGACAGTACCAATTCACTGCCCACAGCAAAGATGGCCACTGCATCAATTAAGCCACTTCTCAAAGTACTCCTCTTCTGACAGCATAGTGGCTAGCACGTTCGTTGAACATAGCTTGGATTTTCTCCTGTTGAGAACAATGGGAGATAACATCAACTTTGAAAGAAGACTAGCCCTTAGTTAAGATGCCTACACTGGCAAGGTTAAAGCACTTGTCCCACCTCCATGAGGGACATAGCTACCAGTGCTGGGAGCATGGTGCCCTGTCTATACTGGTGCTTGACAGTGCTGAAACTTGCTGCGCTCAGGGGGGTATTTTTTTTCACACCCCTGAGCAAGATAGTTGCAGCGCTGTAAAGTGCCAATGTAGACAAGCCCTAAGGGAACTAGAGTCCTCCGTCTGACTGAGAAAAGGCCATTTTGAACAGGCTATTTTGAAACAGGGCAGTTCTTCAAGAAATTCACTGAAGTTGAACATCTTTATTCTGCCTCTTCTAAAAGAGATTTTTTCAGTTAAGAAGAATAGTGGCAAAAAAAAATCATTAACACCAAATATTTCATTTAAAAAACTACCTGCTGCACCAGATCTACTCAACAGGGAAGTCAGGGGAGAAGTGAAACAAGGAGAATGTTTGTGTGTCCATGAAGAAGATGGAGAACAAGAAGGGGAAAACCACAGTGAGACAGCAAGGAAATGTGGGGTTGTGGGGAGAGGGTAGAACTAGGGTGTGTGCGTAGAGGAAAGTGCGGATAAACAGGGGAGAGTGGAAGGGGGAGGGGGCACTACAGCCAACCCTACAGACACTGGTCAGACAAAAATCTTCAGCTGCGCACATGGGTGCGTGCACACGTAGAATGGAATCAACATGAGCAAGCACTCAAAGAAAAAAGCACATTACAGTGATGGTCTAATTATTCCAAACACAAGCATTATAACCCCAGGAAATTCAGAGTTAAGATTATAAAAGAAATCTAAACATATTAAGGCATGAAAATGAACAGCAAGAGCACACACCTTAACTTAATAATATCATTACAGGGTAGCGTTAACTATATATTTATGATTTAGACATTTTAGTGGTCAGTCCCATTAGATTAAACTGATTTTCAAATACTTGTTTCCTTTCCTCCTGATGTCCTTATAGGAGTTATGCTATGATTGCTTGGGTGCCCTAACTGTGTATTTCCATACCTTACACTTATTTAAATTTATTTTAACATTAATTCTGAATTTTCTGGGTTTCTAATGCTTGTTTTTACACCATCTGGCAATGTATTTTACACTAAATTACTAACATGTAGTCTCAACCCTAACTCCGTGTGCAGTATTTTTCTGAGAAAGAATGCCTTGTCCAAACTTTATATTCATTATGACTGACCTATATACACCTAACTATGCCCAGCTACGGTGACCAGATAGCAAGTGTGAAAAATCGGGACAAGAGGAGAGGGGTAAGACAAAGCGCTGAATATTGGGCCTGTTCCTATAAAATCAAGACATCTGGTTACCCTAACCCAACTCATAGGATAGTCCTACAGTTTCCTGATTGCTGTCTTAACCATTATAGGCCAAATCTTGTATAAACAGCTTTTAAAGAAATAAAGAACGTAAAAAAAAAGATCTACAAAAAATGGTCCCACATTTATTTTTTTTCTTATTTGATTCAAAGCAGTTGGTCACAGAATTGCCATCATGGTTTTTGAAATAGCTACAGGAATCCAACCCCCAGGTTTTCTCTAATCCTCTTTGAAAAATGTCATAATGCAAAGCAAGTTTCTCTATCTCAAAACTGTATTTCAGAAGATTAAAAATAGAGCAACATAGTTAATCTATGAAAATAAGAAATCATGACAATGTATGAAGAAATTAAAATGCAGAACATTTGCCAATTTAAGCAGGGAAAACAAACCAGAAATCTGAACATTTGGTGCCATTAGTGAATTAGAACACAAAGACAATGACTTCAAGAAAAGGGGGAAGATCATTTCAGTATACTAAGGTGATGTGCACAGCATAACGCTTAAACTGACAGTACCAAATGTTCTTGATCATACTCATGTTTCTGAAGCCAAAAGGGTACCTTTTATTCCTTACACTAAATCATCTGTTTGACTATCATATATTAGCCAATAATTAAAGCTTTACAAATGTTCTTTCATGTAGGTTTAACGTGGGAGAAGTTAATTCCTATTGGAAATGTAAGATGTATTTAAAATAGGGCTGTCAAGCGATTAAAAAAATTAATCTGGATTAATCGCACTGTTGAACAATTTATTTAAATATTTTTTGATGTGTTCTACATTTTCAAATATATTGATTTCAATTACAACCAGGGGCGGCTCCAGGCCCCAGCACGCCAAGCGCGTGCTTGGGGCAGCAAGCCACGGGGGGAGCTCTGCCGGAGCTGCGAGGGTGGCAAGCAGGCTGCCTTCGGCGGCTTGCCTGAGGAGGGTCCGCTGGTCCCGCGGCTTCGGCGGACCTCCCGCAGGCAAAATGCCTAGAGCCGCCCCTGATTACAACACAGAATACAAAGTGTATAGTGCTCACTTTATATTTATTTTTGATTACAAGTATTTGTGCTTAAAAAACAAAAGAAATCGTATTTTTCAGTTCACCTAATACAAGTACTGTAGTGCACTCTCTTTATCATGGAAGTTTAATTTACATGCCGAATTATGTACAAAAAATGCATTCAAAATAAAAACAAATGTAAAATTTTTAGTGCCTGCAAGTCACCTCAGTCCTATTTTCTTGTTCAGACCAGTCATCAGAATTAATAACAAGCTATTAAGTTTGCTTTAAACAGGCAGATAATGCTCGCTCGCCTTTCTTCTGCTTACACAATGTTTCCATCCTGAAATGAGAAACAGTGTTCTTGATGGCATTCCTGTATGCCAGCATTGCAGTATTTTTACGTACCACGAATGCTTTTAAAGATTATGACGTCCGTTTCAATGCTTCAACCCACCATCCAGGGGACATGTTGGCCATGCCGCCGAGATGACAAGTGTCTGCTCGATAACAATCCAAAGCAGTGTGGACCAATCCATTTAATTCCTTCATTATCTGAGTCAGATGCCACAAAGGTTGATTTTTCTTTTTTGTGGTTTGGGTTTATGCAAGGTCTGCATCGGAGTGGTTGCTCTTTTTAAGACTTCTGAAAGACAAGCATCAAGACTCTTGAAAACATGGCATCAACATGATATGATGAAAAACGCTTGCATCAACACAGGTATCAAGGCAGAGTGCCCCCCGGGTCGATTGTACAACATTTTTATTAATGATCTTCGATGATGGGATGATGTCCCCGTCAGGCAAGTTCACAGCTGAACACTAACTGGTGGGGAGTAGAGTAGATATGGCTGAGAATTAGGGATAGGTCAGAATGACCTTGACTTAAATCGTGAGAGCATTGGGAGCCAAAATGAAATCTGATGCAGGTTCACAAGGACAGTGCAGAGTCCTTCACTTAGAAGGAAGCAATCCCAATGCACCGCTACAACCGGCTGGGGACTGACTGACTAAGCAGCATGTTCTGCAGAAAAGGACCTGGGATTAAGTCAGTGGACGAGAAACGGATAATGAAGTCAGTCATGTGCTCCTTGTTGCAAGAAAAGGCCACAGAAATTGGGCTTATTAGCCAACAGATCGAGGGAAGAGATTAATCCTCTCTATTCGCCACTGTGTAAGGGCCACACCTGGAGTATGTTGTCCAGTTATTGACCCCCCGACGCCCCACCGCCCCAAAAGGAATGTGGACAAAACTTAGAGATGAGTCCAGTGAGGGAAAACAAAATGATTAGGGGTTGGGGACATGATTAATGAGAGCATGCTGAGGGAACTGGGAATTGTTGTAGATCCTTGTAGAATAGCGAGGGGGGTGTTGAGTAGCAGCTTCAAACTCACCCCTGAAGGCGGTTTCCAAAGAGGGATGGGAGGTTCGGCTGTTCTCTGGTGTGGCAGATATTCGAACAAAAGCAATATGGTCTCAAGTTGAAGTGGTTGGTAGTTCTAGGTGGATATTAGGAAACACTAATTACTAGGAGAGGTGCGAAGGCAAACTGGAAGTTATCCTAGGAGGCGGGATATCACGACCTTAGAAGGTTAGGCCTAATGCTTGAAACACCTGGGTGATATTTATGGTGTTGGTCCTGCTTTCTTGAGCAAGCCGTTGGATCTATGAATCGCACTCACATAGAGCTGTTTCTTCCAACGCCCAAATATATTCCATGATATCTATGATCCCACCTTGTCTCTCAAGATTTTGGAAGTACTAAATCTAAACACTTGTGACGAAAGTGCTGTAGCTGGTCTTAAAATCGTCAACATGGTACAGAAATTCCTTTGCGTTTTTGTCCAAACTGTAGTGAAAGTGTTCTTAATGAACAACATGTGGACTGGGTTATCATCCGACGAACTGCTATAACAAAATATATTATGGCAGGAATGTGGGTAAAACAGAGCAGGGATATACCATTCTCCCAACAAAGGAGTCAGTCACGATAATTTAATTAACACTTTTTTTATTTAAACAAGGCGTCTATCAGCATGAAGCAGTATCTCTGGAAGGCTGGCTAAGCATGAAGGGGCATATGAAGTTTAGCTCAATCTGGCACGTAAATACCTGTAATGCCGGCTACAAACAAAATGCCATGCGAACGCCTGTTCTCACTTTCGGCGACACTGTAAATAAGAAGTGTGCAGCGATATCTTCCTGTAATGTAAACAACTTGTTTGTTTCGTGATTGGCTGAACAAGAAGTAGGACTGAGTGCGACTTGTAGGCTCGTGAAGTTTTAGCATTGTTTGTTTTGAGTGCCGTTATCAACACAAAAAAAATCAGCATTTGTTAAAACTTGCCTTTCACAATAAAGAGATTGCACTAACTAGTACTTGTGTGAGGTCAACTGAAAATAGTATTTCATCTTTATCAATTTACCCATTGCAATAATTTGTAATAAAAATAATATACACTTGATTTGAATTATCGAATATATTTGAAAACGTAGAAAAACATCCAAAACATTTCATACAATTTCAATTTGGCTATTCTACTGTTTAACGTGCGATTAAACCTGTGATTCATTTATTTTTAAATCGCGATTAATTTTTTTGACGTTATTGGTGAATAACTGCGATAAATCAACAGTCCTCATGTTAATAAAAACATATTTACACTCTAGTTTCTGGAATGTTTACTATTGGTATGAAAGGTAAGTTCTTCCTTCCTAAGTGAAGGACTCTGCACTTGTCCTTGTTGAACCTCATCAGATTTCTTTTGGCCCAATCCTCCGATTTGTCAAGGTCATTCTGGACCCTATCCCTAATCTCCAGCATATCTACCTCTCCCCCCAGCTTAGTGTCATCTGTGAACTTGCTGAGGGTGCAATTCATCCCATCATCGAGATCATTAATAAAAATGTTGAACAGAATCGACCCGGGGGCACTCTGCTTGATACCTGTTTGATGCACGTTTTTATCATTCATGTTGATGCATGTTTTCAGAAGTCTTGATGCTTGTTTTCAGAAGTCTTAAAAGAGCAACACTCCGATGCAGAACCTTGCAGAACCCAAACCAGCAAAAAAGAAAATCAACCTTCTGGTGGCATCTGACTCAGATAATGAAAATTAACATGGATTGGTCCACACTGCTTTGGATTGTTATCGAGCAGAACTTGTCATCAGCATGGAAGCATGTTCTCTGGAATGGTGGCTGAAGCATGAAGGGGCATATGAATGTTTAGCATATCTGGCACGTAAATACCTTGTAATGCCGGCTACAAAAATGCCATGCGAACGCCTGTTCTCACTTTCTGGCGACACTGTAAATAAGAAGTGTGCAGCATTATCTCCTGTAATGTAAACAAACTTGTTTGTCTTCGTGATTGGCTGAACAAGAAGTAGGACTGAGTGGACTTGTAGGCTCTGAAGTTTTACATGTTTTGTTTCTGAGGGCAGTTATGCAACAACAAAAAAAATCAGCATTTGTAAATTGCACTTTCACAATAAAGAGATTGCACTACAGTACTTGTATGAGGTCAACTGAAAAATAGTATTTCTTTTATCATTTTTACATTGCAAATATTTGTAATAAAAAATAATATACACTTTGATTTGAATTACAATATATTTGAAAACGTAGAAAAACATCCAAAACATTTCATACATTTCAATTGGTATTCTACTGTTTAACAGTGCGATTAAACCTGTGATTCATTTTTTTAAATGCGATTAATTTTTTTGAGTTAATTGGGTGAATTAACTGCGATAAATCAACAGTCCTAGTTTAAAAACATATTTACACTCTAGTTTCTGAATTGTTACTATTGGCTATAGAAAGGTAAGTAGTGTTTTACTAGATGCAGCTATTCAGAGCGGAGGATGATTAAATCTTTGAAAGCTAATCAGAATATACTTGAACTCCTGTGTCAAGCTAATGCTAACTTTGTGCACATCTGAGATTAGAATCAGTGCCTTATCAACATGAGTATTCTGAAAGTATTAATTCTAACTATTATCTACTCTAAATATAAATCTAATTATATACAGATCATGGACCTGATCCTGCAATGAGCCTGTTCCTGAACCTGCCTGGAGCCCCACTGAAGTTATTGGATTGAACAGGCACAGGGGAATGCTCATGTGGAGAAGCCCATGCTGTTAAAAAGCGTAGCAAATTTATACCTCCTAAAAATTGAAGTATTTGATATGTTTTAATTAAAAAGTTTCTTTTCAATTTTCTTCAGAGATGAAAACACCCACTGCCCCTTCAGACATGTTTCATATACATTATAGAATATGTTCTCAAAAGAAGCTTAGCACACCTGTGCTAAACAATAGTTAAATTCAGAGTTCTTAGATTGTAAGACAAACCCTCTAAAGATACTGAAAAACAGAATTCCTTACTTGATTGTATTTAATTTGATCATTTTTAATCACATTTGTTCTAATTTATAAAATGAGGGGTGTTTGAAGAGGAGAAGTGTAAGTATTATGACAGTGTCCATAGGAAGAAATTCTTGCTTGCTTTGTGATGAAAATTTTAAAAAAATGCAGAGAGGGGGAGAGAGTGAAATATTATCAATGGAGTTAGACTGTTTAATCTGATCAGAATCACTATATAGAAATAACTAAACATTTAACAAGTGCCCTTAACACTACATCCCAATCAACTGTCTAAAGTGACAAACTTTATTAAGATTTTATTCTTTAAAGAAACTAGACCCTGATCCTGCAAGACCTATGTATGAGAAGTCACTGTTGACTTCCGTGAGTCTTTATGTAACTGGAGCATTACACATTATCCTATATATAGTAAACAGGAGAAAAGAAAATTTCTATTACTTTGTAGAGCAGGTACTAGCAAAACTGGGTTTAAATAAAATATAGAAATAAAGGGGAGTCCAGTAAGGCAATTATGTAAGATCACATTCAAGTACTCTTGGGTCTACAATTTGAACTAATTTTAATATGGCAGATGTTATCTGAATTTTGCATATCAATTAAAGAATAGCAACTGGAATGTGAGCAAACAGCAAGGAACCACCACTACTGATGTGTTCCCTAGGCTAAAAACAGTTTGTGCTCCCCTCTGCTGTTCCACAGCAGCAAGTAACCAAGTTTCCCTTATATGTGGAACAATGTTGATAAAGCCGATGCAAAAATTAGGAAATTAAAGTCACCTTAATTGCAAGCTCTATTAAGAATACAAATAAAAAACACTGCCATAAGTGAAAGAGTAAATGTTTGGAGGAACATTTTATTTTCAAGTTTTTAAAGGAATATAATATACAATTGCCAGTTAAAAAAAAATTAAGGCAGTGGTTCCTTTTTTAAAAGGTAACCCTTGAAGGTTGCATTCCATAACTAATACAATTTTTGGCCAGTATTCAACTGCAGCCACTGAATATTTACTGAAATTCACAGGCATTTTAACAAATGCTTGTTATGTTAAAATGTATATCTCGTTAGGTTTGGATTTTACTATTTTATTATTTTTTAATCAGCTAAACTCATCTTAATGAACAACTTGATTATCAAAGAAAACAACCCTGTTACTAACAGGGGAGAAAAGAGGAACTACCAGCTGATTCTAGCATAGCCTTGCACTAATCTGAAAATTATTTTCATTTTTGATTGCAGTTTCTGCTACAAATTGTAGAAACATTCTACTCACATCAGTAAGGCAATCATGATTTAGGCCTTACTACTTTCTCCAAGAACTCTTCTACTTTTGAATATTTTTTGGAACTGACAAATTTAATTTGCATTTACTTTTGTTCCCACCTCACAATAGTTCTTCCCCTGAAACACTAATGATTCAAGGTGTACAAATTATAAGCCTCTGTGCTACGTAACAGCAATACGTCCAAAACTTTAGCAGTCTTCAAAACTACCAAACATTAAAGTAAATCTGACAATGCTTAAGTGTGCTTATACTAACCTTCAATGGTATTTTGACGTACCAATAGCCTTTTACCAACTAAAATTTTGCACCATAACCCGATACAACAGTAGTGAAACACACACACACACACAACACGACTTCTCTTTTGTCCTTCATAAATCCTTTAATTTCACAGTTAATAAACTGCAGAACTATGCTCCAAAAAGTTATACTCCTATAGTGGCCTATTGCTTCATTAGCTAAAAACCTATTCATGTTAAACTGTGTATTCTACTCTGAAATGGTCATAAGTTCTAAAACGATAATACAAATAAAGGGAGACTATAAAGTTAGGTCTCAAATACATAATGATACTATTTTCTAACCAAAGAAGACAGCTAGTTTTCTTCGGAAAAGTGTAACATACATAAACCTTTTGGCATATGTGGGAGAGGAGGTTCTGCTAACAGATTAAAAGAAAGATAGCCTGATACTAGTAAGCATATTTTAATGATGAAAAGGCTCACATCATCATCAGCATCATGTTCCTATTACGCCTCTGGTGTTCAGGACAGTGACAAAGCTCCTCCACTCCTATCTGCTCACAGTTCATGTTATAAATCAAAATAAAATTTAGGAATGTGCAGGAAACATGGCTGAGACCTAGAGATCTCTTCCACTTCCATGAATATCTCAATCCCTAGTTCTAGCAGACTAGTTTTCCTTAATGGAAATCCAGTGGTTTTCCTAATTTTCTTTGTTGTGCTGCCATTGGTTGGATTCTTACCTATGGTTTACTCGTCTCACTCCATTAGCTTTTAGAAATCACAAAGGGGAGAAAATGCAGAAAATACTTTTGCATTAACTTAGTAGCAATTTACAGCATACATTAAGGTCCTTTCTTCTGGGGGTATGTTGAATACAATAGTAGATAAAACTTGACACCACCTTCATTCGCCTAGGCCTCACCCCATTTCACATGAAGCTTTAATTGCTCCATGGAGGCAATGGACTGTGAAGGCTATGTAATATGAGGAGGAACATGTCATATTTCACCTTTCCTTTATATACTGTCTCCCAGCCCTCTTGCTAAGTGATTAAAATATGGTTTTACTCTGAAAAGTGACAATAAAAATGGCACATTCTTAACAGATCTGCTCACTGTGTGAATTCAGAGTAATACCTGCTGACATAAGTGAAAATAAGAGGGCTTTTGTTTTGTTTTTTTACAGCTCTATACTCATGTTAGGCCTGATAGTAAACAGATATGAGGAAGTGCTCTGGAGTTTCTTCTTTTCTGTAGGTCAGCAGATTTGTTTAACTTGAGGCATCAGAGAGGGCCTAATTTGGCCTGCAGAACTTTATTACTGATGGTGATTCATGTGGGAAAAAAGAACCCAACTCAATGTACATATCTCTGGTTGAATTTGTAAGGCTGACAGTTTAAAAAAGTATCTTTTTATTGGTAAACTGAACACATTTTACATGTAGGTCACTGAGAAACAACATACAGGAAAGCTCACAATGCCATTTTTACAGTTGCTTTTGAGAATAGAACCGCAATATAATGGGATTTTGTTTTGAATCTTTAATGTCTCTATATACACTTACATACAATTGTTAAAACTTAGAGCTTAAAACAATATTTGTTTTAACTATTAAATGACTGGATTGCTAAAGACTCTAACATTGTTATTATTTACTATTTGTAATACAAGAGCGCCTAGAATTTCCATCCAAGAAAGGGGCCCGCTTTGTGCTAGATACTGTTCAAACACGTAGTAAGAGACAATACTTACCCTGAAGGGCTCACAGTCTAAACACACAAGACAGAGTGGGAGAAATAAAATAATCTCTCTGTTTTACAGATGGGGAGTTGAGGCACACAGAGATTAAATGATGTGCCCAAATTCACACAGTAAGTTAGTGGTACAGAGTCAGGAATTACATCCAGGTTTCCTGAGTCTCAGTCCAGTGCCTTAATGCAAGACCAATCTACCTTTCTGGTGATTCTAACATTCTATGAATACTAACATTTGAATACTGTAGTATATATGATGATGCTACATGAAATTTATGCATCACATTTAAGATATAGTTTAGACCTTGAACATTTTTACAGACTCTGACCATCAACAGCAAAGAGAATGTTCTTAATTTTGACATTTGTAGTGTAATGTTGCAAAAGAAAAAATTAAGTCAGGTAATTCAATTTTAAACAATGAACATATTTTGCTCTGAGAAACTAATGTGAAAGTTCACAATGTGGGAAATATTTCTTGCCACAAAATACTGGAAAGTAAAGAGACAAATTATGCTATCAGTTACCCGAGCGTAAACTCAAAATGATATTTACTTCAAAATTACTATTCTGTATTAACACCAATGTAAATTTGAAATAAAATTCAGCTCAAGGATTTTATTTAAAAATGAGCATCTCTGAGCCTCCTACACACAGCAGCCATCTTGTTGAAAAATAACATTTGTAAAACACTGGATGGACGTTTGGGCATCTAGTTCAGATTATTAGTCCGCTACCTTTCTGATTAAATCAGTATTAATTAGAATGTTTATGTTTAAAAATTAAATGTTATGACAGATATTATTAAAAAGAAGGAAAACTGGTTTAACTCAGACTGAGCTTCTCTACAGCCAATATTACAAATGTTGTGCGTTTAGGAAAATGGCTACTGCTAGCAGTGGACTCAACTACCAAATGAAATAAATGCCAAATTTCATAGAATTTGTATTCAGAGAGGATTCTTGTCAAGCTAAATTTCAACAACCTACACTGAATATAGTGAGTGCGTTTTTTTTTTTTTTCCAAACTGGTTCTATTTTCAATTTGGGACTAAGGGGAAAGGTGGTTAGTGTAACTGTGACGAACTGGGACTGTTCCTAATGTTTGCTCTGAATACTGTGTTGGTGCCTCAGTGTCCCCTAGGCAGTTCTTAAGTATCTGGCAGAGCAAAGGGCCAGTGTACCTAATGCCTGGCACTCTGTATCCTAGCAACTGATGGTCTGGGCCCCTCCTCTGCAAAGGTGCCAACTGCAGGTGTTGGAGACAAAGGGATCAGGTGACCTCCTGGCCCGGGAAAGGAGCTGAGCAGAGAGGAGGGGCTGGAGGGGTTGGTGAGTCTGGAGCTACCTGGGGATAAGGAGTGAAGTGCAGACCTAGGGGTCTGGCTCACTGCCCCCCAGAATGGACCCGGCCGAGGGGTCTGGTTCGCTGTATCTACAAGCTCTGTTTTAGACTCTGTTCCTGTCATCGAATAAACCTCTGTTTTGCTGGCTGAGAGTCACGTCTGACTGCAAAGTGGGGGTGCAGAACCCTGTGGCTTCCCCAGGACCCAGCCTGGGTGGGCTCGCTGTGGGAAGCACACGGAGGGGCAGAGGATGCTGAATGCTCCAAGGAGAGACCCAGGAGGTGAAGACGTGTGAGCTTCTTGCCCTGAACAAGTCTGCTCCGAGGGAGAGGAGGCTCCCAAAGTCCTGACTGGCTTTGTGGGGAGCAGTTCCAGAGCATCGCCCGGGGACTCCGTGACAGTAACAGACAGTAAAGAAATGCTTGGTTTTTTTTAAAGACAAGCTGGAAAAAGTTGCTTTAGCATTCAAAGCATTTTTTCATTCTATTTTGCAAACAGATCTAATGTTGGATGATGATTCCAAATGTTGAGTGTCTGGTTGAGAATGGTTCTAAGCCTGGTTCTCTAGACAAAGGAGCACTGCTGTGGTATTGGTCAACTAAACCCGAGGAAACCTGACAGATTCCAGAATGGATGACTAAGCATTGCCCACACTTTCTTGAAATGATATAGCCTGAAGATAAAGGAGTAGAATGATGCAAACATTTTAAGGCAATTTTTCAGTTTTACACTGTCTTCTGAAAAAACAAAATGACTCTACATTTACGCTGAAAACATAGGAACCACCTTCTAGTGATCAGTTGTACAAAACACTTTAGTGCCTTGATCTTTGATGTACACAATATAAGGAGTTATGCTGAAGAGCGGGACAAGCAATACCAATGGCACCTGGGTCCCAAAAAAAATGTCCTTTATCTTTCTCCTAGAGGCAGTTCTAATTTCCATCTTATTAGAAACTAACCAGGAACAAGAATGTCAGAAAGAATTCAAAGAACAGTTGAGTGAAGTTGAAGTACATCCAGAAGAGCAGTAAAGATGAGTAGGATGTAACATTCCTATGAAAGCGATCACCAGGCATGGTTAAGAGAGGAATGGCTGTACGAGAAGTGGGGAGACTATGCTGGCAGCTGGTAAGTTTGTGATGCCCACTTCCCTGTACTTTAGAAGGTCAAAACATTTTAGAAACTCATTCTTGGCCTTTTGTCGGAAACCTAGACTTAGGAATGGGAATCCTATTCCAATTGTATCCTCCAGTTTCTAGTTTGTTTTAAAAAATAACTGATTATGCATCAATAGTAGTGCAGGTGCCCCACATACTGCAGGGGTGTACAATATTACATGTACCAATACTTTAGCAAGGGCCCAGGGGTAAAAAATATGACTCTGTTTGCTTGTAGCCTTCTTTCTTTCACAGTAATTGGGGTGGGTTGGGGTATTTCTAAAATCTAAAAGTTAGCATCTAGCAGTTACCAATTAGGTGAGAATATGTACTTCTGCCAGTTAAAAAAAACAAAATCCTACTATTCATAAGTGCCAAGGAGTACATTAACAACTTGTCAATGAAAGTTTAGTACAAAAGATTGCCTCCACTGTGGCAAAACCAGACAGGGAAGTTATTTACCTCATTATAACTGGAGTTTTCGAAATGTGTGGTCCCTATCTGTAGTCCACTGCAGGTATGCAAGCACTACATGTGCCTGAAACCAGAGAATTCTTGAAAGTAGTGACTGTTGGTGTATGCCTGCCTCCCTGCTTCGCGCTAAAGGCATAAGGGGCAAGGCAGGACAGAACGACCACCTCTCTAGTTCTCTCTCTACCATGAATCTCATCATGATCTGGGAAAGAAGGGCTGGTATTGGAATACAGATAAGTATCATACATCTTGAAGAACTTGTCTCTGGCCTCTTTCCTTCTTGGGAATTAGAAATATTTCACATAAAACAGAAGAGATTTTACCTCTGAAAGGAGCATCCCCTTTTGAGAGTGGATTCTGAAAAGGGATGGGAAAAGAGGGTTTTGGAGGAGGTGAGAACAGAAAATTTAATGGTATAGCTGCAATGGATGATATCCAGCACCTACTGTTTGTTGCTGTTCCCCTCCAAATACTGGTTTGCAGTTCTTGAGCTTCTTGTCAAAAATACCTCATGGTCGGGGTGAAGTTGGGTTGTTTCAGTGGAAGTGGCAGACTGAAGTATCTTGGCCTTTGCATTTTCTGCTGTTTGAGAGATGGCTGGTGATAGAAGTGTTCAAGTAAAGGCCTCCATGTGTAGGGCTATTCATACTATTTTCTCTTCAGGGCCAGTGTATACATATCCAGGGAGAGTAGGGTTGTCCTGCAGTCTTTCAACGAGTGCAAAGACTCATTCATCTTGTCATCAAAAAGATTAGACTCAAAGGGTAAGGCCTCAGCAGTGTTTTGGACCTCACTGAGAAATCCCAAAGAGTGCAGCCACCATTCCCTTTGCATCACAATTGCTGTTGCCATGAATCTTGATGCCATAACAGTCACATTGACTTCAGATTCTAATGGGGTTCTGGCCACCAGTTTGCCCTTGTCAGTAAAGGCCTGAAATTGAGCCCTGTCCTCCTGAGGTAACTTGTCCTAAAGTCCAGGAACTTAAGAGTAATTCAGAAAATCATATTTGGTGAGAGGGGCCTGAGTTTGAGATTCTAAACTGAAGGCTGGGAGATGTAAACATCTTCCTCCCTATGAAGTCAAGATGCTTGGCTTCCTTATCTGCAGGGGTGGCCCTTGGATGATGGTGTCTAGATCTTTCCATGGCTGCTGGGACCACCAACGAGTTTGGGGCAGGGTGGGTAAACAAGAACTCTGTTCCCTTATCTGTGGCAAAGTACTGCTTTTCTGCCTTCTTGGGGGGTTGGGGCACAGGTAGCAATTGTGTGCCATATAGCTCTTGCCTGTTCTAATATGGCTTTATTTACTGGGAGTGCAAACTGACTGGATCCTGTTGGATATCTGGGAGCTTATGTTGAGAGTCCCGGACCTCCTCTGAGGAGATCTGGAGCTTTTTCACCACGCTCTGTAACTGCTCTTGAAATTGCCCATGATCATCTTGGGAGGCAGTGGGGCTGGAGCAACTGCCTCATTGGGTGATGAGGATGATACCCATGTGAGTACTAGTGGATCCAGGTCATTTTCATGCTCTTTTAATGACTCACTGGAGGTCTGGGTGATGGAGAAAAGGGTGATATGATTCCTTGCTGGATTTCACAGATTCCAGGAACTGTAAGTAAGTGTCCCATGGGCCCCAATAAGGCCAGTATGGGGGTCAAAAGTAGGTAGCAAAGATCCCTAAGCACTGGGTACCACCAGTCTTGAGGAGGAAGTTCCTGTTTGTGTGGCCGACGCTGGTTCTAGGAGACTCTCAATCTCATCTGGGCTGATCTCTCTAGATCTACCAGTACCCACATGGGTATCATCCTTATCACCTGATGAGGCAGTTACTCCAGCCTCACCTTCTCCGCAGATGATCAGAGACAATTTCCAGAGCTTCTACGAACAGTGGCGAAAGAGCGCCAAATCTCCTCAGAGGAGATCCAAGACATTCAACATAAGCTCCTGGTACATCCGACCCTCCTGATGATGAAAAGGTCAGCTCCAACTCCATCAATGGTGCCATCGGTCCTGCTGTGGGGATACGGAGGGAGGAATTGGTGTCATTTGTAACCCTTCCCCTTTCTTTTGTAAGGCTCCTACCTGGGAGGTGCCGTGAACCTAGATTGCTGCGGGGGCCTAAAGTGCTTCCTGGAAGCTGGTGGCATGTAAAAGCCTAAGGAACAAAGGGTGTCCCTCAAGTCCTTGAGGCTGTGAAATTTTGAGTCCATCTGCTCCGAAAACAGGGAGATGCTGGACAGACCACTGAATTTAATGAGGGAGGCCAGAGGATTGGAGCCATGAACAATGCCTCATGGTGACTGTAGACACCATAGTCGCAGCTGCCGAGTCGTCCGCATCCAGACTCGCCTAGAGGGAGGTCCTGGCCACACTCTCGCTCTCCTCCAGAATGGCTGCAAACTCCTGCCTCAACTCCTGTGGAAGGGAGTCATTAAAACTGGACAATAAGTCCCAGAGATTAAAATCGTGCCTCTCCAGCAAAGCCTATTAGTTAGAGATACATAACTGGTGGCTACCCTTCGAATAAACTTTTTGTCCAAACAGGTCTAGTCTGTTAGCATCTTTATTCTTGAGGGTAGCACTCAACTGCCACGCCTCTCTTGTTCATTTGCTGCCGACACTACGAGGGACCCTGGGGAGTGGGGGTATGAATAAAAGGTATTCAATCCCACTTGCCGGTACATAGTATTTTTTCTCTGCCCTCTTTGAGGTGGAGGGCAGAGAAGAAGGAGTCTGCCGCAGCATTTTGATGGGTTCCATCACCGCTTTGTTGAGGGGCAAAGCTACTCTGGAGGGAGCAGCTGCAACCAAGATATTAATCAGTCTGTGTTCTGACTCCTTAAGCTCCTCAACCTCCAGACCCAGGTTTGTGGCAACTCTTTTCAGGAGGTCCTGGTGTGCCCTGAAATTGTCCTGAGGCAACAGGTTACTAGGTCCCGCAATCACTGTCTGGGGATGATGATGAGGCAGCTTGTGCTGGAGGGAGGGCTCCTTCCTCTCCGCTTCCACCACATCGACCCTGGTGCTGAACGAGAAGGGCTGGTAGCCTGGAAACTACCAAATATAAATGGTGAAAAGAAGGGCCTAATACCAGGGGGAACCCCCAAAGGTTCCAGTATGCCTACTGCACTGGCCAGGTGCCGGCAGGACGGCTGGTACCAAAGTCTGATGGCATGGAGGCTTCATGCCGACGGTAGGTTCTGGGTGGAGCGAAAGATTCCCCTTCAGACTCCAAAGAGGATTCTTCTCTTGGGGACCATGGCAGAGCAGTACCTGCTTCTGTCTCCACATGGTGCCAGGGATCTGGGGACCAGTGGCAGGTCGGAGACTGCTGTGTTGGGATCATGGAGGGGTTGCCCCTAAAAGGTACTGAGGTGGGTGGTGCAGGGAAGAAGCTTGATGCTCTCTGCTCGCTCCTGTCTCTGGTCACTGTGGTTGACAGGGCCGGCGGGATTGGTACAGCAGGTCCTTTGCTGCTTGGAAGGCCTCTGAGGTTGAAGGAACCAGCAGACGCTGGCACTGCGTCCGCTTCTGGGGGTTGGTAGTGGTTCTGAACTGGACTCGGCGGCTCTAGGTGCAGTCGGCGGCACCATCGGTGGCTTGGGGGAGGATGAATGGCCCAACAAAGGTCTCACTGTGCTGGCCATTCCCCCCTTGTCCCTCTTCTACACCTGAGAAAACCCTTTATTGGTGTGCTGTTTCTTATGCTTCTTCCTTGGCACGAGCGATTGAGAATGGTGCCAGGAAGAGCACAGTGCCGGGGGAGCACTCCACATGGATGTTAAAGTGCTCTACGTCGATTTGGAGTGGCTCAGCTCTGAGACTGGTCTGATGGCTCCCTCCATGAGAATGGCCTTCAGCTGAATGTCCCTGTTCTTCTTAGTGTGAGGTCTGAAGTGTCTGCAGATCTGGTACTTATCTTTAACATGAGTTTCCCCCAGTTTAGACAGCTAGAGTGCAGGTAACTCACTGGCATCAGCTTGCCACAGGAGGCACATAGCTTGAAGCACAGGGACCAGGGCATGCCCAGCCCTCGGGGCAAAAAGTCCCCCGATGACAAGGACAATTATTTACATTGCTATATACGCTACCACTAAGAACTATATACACTAACTACAATAACTACTCAAAATATGAACAGAGAAGAGTCCAAGCCGATGGGAAAGAAGACTTGCTACAAGAAGGATCATTCCAGCAACTGTCATAGACGATATGAACAAATAGGCTGCGGGGCCGGCGAGGCCCCTTATACCAATGCTTATGTGCGCGACTCCAGAGGACACTAGAGCTGGTGCTATGGATACCACTAAGGGAAAAATCTCCTGCAACTGTACTTGTGGTGTGGACACACCCAGCATGGAATGGACATGAGCCAGCACTTGAACTGTACCTTGTGAATTGCATGTAATTTATATTTTAGAGACACAAAATAAAACGTTACTACTTTTTCTTCTGGTTTGTGTGGCAGAACTAGTATAGCTTTGGAAAAATTAGATGCTTTCTACTTCAAATTATGAAACTATTATTAAACTAATCACCAAGTGAAGAATCTTTGTTGGTGATGATGCCTGAGCAAGGACACAACTGGACTTTGAGATACTAGAATGAATATATGCAGGACATGTGCTTGAAAACACTCCTCCCTATTGTTTTACATGTAAACTAAAGGCTCGGTAAGGCTCAACAAACATGGAACCCCATAATCCAATTTCTGTGCAACATTTATAAATGCATTTTAAAGACCAATTAAATAATCAAACTGATACAAATGTGTGTGTTAATTCTTAGCATTTCTATAGTTCTTTCCATCCAAGGATCTCAAAACACAAACACTAATGCCTAGCAAAACCCCTGTGAAGTAGGTAATCCTTCTTTTACAGATAGGGAAACCAAGTTTGAGAGGTTTGGAGCCAATTTTCAAAAGTGACCTCCACCTGAGTGCTTCTGTTTTTGGGTGCTCAACTTTGGAACATCCGGGCCTGACTTTTAGAGGCACCAGACACCTACAACTCCTATGGTGATAAGGCCATGTGTGTCTAAATTTGGGCACCCAAAATGGAGATTACCAAAATTAGAGATCACCTTTGAAAGTTTGGCCCCTAAGTGACATGCATCAGAGCACACAAGAATTCTATGGCATTGCCAGTACCAGTACTCATGTCTGACTGCCAGTTCTACGCTTTAACCAGAAGATGGATTCTTTAAGCCCCCAGCAATTAAATTATTTGAGGCTGTTACTCCTTCCAAATCTGAAGTTCCACTTTCACTGAAGTAAGAAATCACGTATTTTAATTAAAGCCCATTACTTCTTGTCCTGTCCTCAGTGTGTAAGGACAATTTATCCTTTCTTCTTTATAACAACCTTTTACGTACTTGAAGACTGTTACCATGTTTTGCCCTCAGTCTTCTCCAAGCCCAGTTTCTTTCAATCTTTCCTCATAGGTCATGTTTCTAGATCTTTAATAATTTTTGTTGCTCTCCTCTGGACTTTCTCCAATTTAGTCACATCTTTCCCAAAGTGTGGCATCTAGAACTGGTCACGTACTCCAGGTAAGATATTATCAGTGCTGAATAAGGTGGTATAATTATTTATTGCATCTTGCTGACAACATTCCTGATAATACATCCCAGAGTGATGCATTACAGAACTATCTATATCATAGAAATTATCTGTGTAAAAAAAGCAAATGGTGTTGGCCTCTTGTTAGGGGGTGATTGAAATTTTGGCATGTGGGGAAACAGTTTGAGACTGAAGGATAAACATCAGCTAATTTGGACATATAAACTCTTGTCTTTACATTCCAACCTTAGCATGCCAATGAGATAAACGTGGCAGCTCACACCTTGCATAGCTGTTGTTTCAGGTGGTCTTCAAACTCTGGCAGACAGCACTATATTGGTTACACTAGGCTCATGTTTTTGAGGTTGTCTTTGCAACCATAAAGGCTAGAAAGAATTATTTTTAAACAAAAGCTCAGAAGTTGGAGTACAATTCTGTGGGAGTAAAGGATGAATTTCACTTTTGTGAAATCATGACATCCAAGGACCTCTTGACTCCAACTGGCAAAGTGCACAAAGATGCATTTGAGTTACAGGAAAGCCCTGAGTCTAGTATTTACATACTAGTTTACCAAAAAGCGTCATGTAAGGTTTCTAGTGAAAGCCTGTGTCACACTGGTCAACATAATCTTTACTTACATTTTATCTGCACTTACATTTTGCAGATAAGTGTGTGTATGTGTATGTATAATTATGTTCTTAGGAACTAATAGTTAACAGCAGGTACCCTGATGCAGTATGCCATAAAACAGGTTCCACCAGAGAAATTGTGGGAGACACTTATCTTCCTAGCAGACCATTATGTATTGTTTGCAGTGTTGTTATAGCCATGCTGGTCCCACTGGAAGACAAGGTAGGTGAAGTAATATATTTTATTGGACCAAATTCTGTTGGTGAGAGAGAGCTTTAGAGCTATGCAGAGTTCTTCTTTAGCTCCTGCATAGCTCAAAAGCTTGTCTCTTTCACCAACAGAAGTTGGTCCAATAAAAGACATTAGCTCTCCCACTTTGTGTCTTTGTGTATTATGCATGTTACAATGGAAGTATATTTGCATTCTGAGTCAAATGCCAATGAAAAGTTTGATGGAACTTTAAAAAAAGAAATTAACAGGAAAAACTGAACACCAGGGGAAGGAACGGTGTTTACAGGTAAAGAACAAAGGACTGATCCAGGGGTAGGCAACCTATGGCATGTATGCCGAAGGCGGCACGCGAGCTGATTTTCAGAGGCTCTCACACTGCCCAGGTCCTAGCCACTGGTCCAGGGGGCTTTGCGTTTTAATTTAATTTTAAATGAAGCTTCTTAAACATTTTAAAAACCTCATTTACTTTACATACAACAATAGTTTAGTTATATATCACAGACTTATAGAAAGAGACCTTCTAAAAACTTTAAGATGTAATACTGGCCCGCAAAACCTTAAATTAGAATGAATAAATGAAGACAAGGCAAACCACTTCTGAAAGGCTGCCGACCACTGGACTGATCTCAGATATCTAGAGGTGCAGAAAGACACACTGGCATACTTTATGCCACAAGTACTCCTGTTCTTTTTGCGGATAGAGACTAGCACAGCTGCTACTCTGAAACCGGTCATACTTTATCTAGAGAGACAAGCTGCCAGCACACACATTCTCAGGAAAGGAAGGTCTCAGTTATCCTGATTGAAAAGCGCTGTGAGAAGGACTTTAGGTAAGCAGTACCGTGTTAGACAAGAGGGTATCTTGATAGTATGCGTAAGCTCTAGAATGCATGATTTTTTTTAATATGTAACCCTGTTTCCATTAATCGTACTTGCCAACATTTGAATCTGTTGTTAAATAAACATATGCTTTCTTTCTCTATAAATAAATTTAAGTGCTGTGTGTTTATTTGAGCTGTGTGCTCAAGTGAAATTGATATGCTGGCATGTATTATTCCTCTGGGATTAGCAAATCTCTGAATACTGTGAGTGTCCAGTGAAATAAGGGCTGGATCCTCTAAGGAGATGCTCAGAAGCCTCTGGGATTGGAGTTTGCCTATAGCTAACTTGCATAAGTCTCAGCACTGGCTAAGAGGAGAGTACTTGTGCTGCCTGTGGCTGGGGTTGTCCGGGACATGATGCCTGGCATGCACAGACAAGGCTCCATTGTGCTAAGAGCTGGTGGTAGTAAGATGGCTCACAACCCTAGCTACCCCGTCAGGAAGCATCACAGTGGCATAGGGAATAGCATCTACATCCAGTTTTCTGGTTAGCTAAGGATCACGCTCCAGGCACATCCATACCAGATATGAGAGATATGAAGAGATTCACAGTGAGAAGGTTGGAAATAAAAGGTTTGCAGTTTCTTGTTTTCCATTTGTTTATTTTGGGAAGGGAAACAGAACAAAAGTAGGCCAGCATGAGTAAACCAGAAACATATGCTAAACTTAACAGGCAGTATTTGGAAAGACTGTGTTCAGATTGTGGCTTGAATGCTGGAAAGAGAAACGTGGATGGGATGAGATCTCTAGTTATGGATTTTAAGGAACAGCAAGGAGATCAAAAATGATCCAGCCTCATGGCCTGAGTCCGAGAGAGGTCCAGACTTAGGAAGCTGGCTGGGCCCCAGTGTCAGTGAGGCAGCCATAAAGCTTGAACTGGTCATGCTAGGGATCCAAAAGCTGGAGCGAGCAGAGAAGGCCAATAGACAGGAAACAGTGAAAAGGAGCAGGAGGCCTAGGAAAGTGAGTTGCAAACAGGCAGAGCAAAAACTGGAGGCAGAAAAAGTAAAAGTAGGAGGCAGAGAAGCAACACTAGAAGTGGCCCAAAGAGCAGTAGACCTAGAGAACAAAAAGCACAAAGACTGAGAAACAGAAGCTGAGAAGAAGAGGCAAGAAAAAGAGAAGAGACAGCATACCCTAAGCATACTGGCCTTACAAAAACTGATCCCTGAGACCACAGGTAATACTTGCCAGGGATCACACAGCTGAGAAAAGCTGTGCCTGAAATAGAGAGACCGATTGCATTGAAGAATATTTGAATACCTTTAAAAGATTTGCCATGTACACAGAATCCCTGATGAATACAGAATGATTGCCTTAGTTCCCAAACTAAACACTGCAAAGCTTTACCAAACAATGTAAGAGACATTATGTAACATGATCAGTTTAAGACATATACATTAAAAAGGTTTCAAATGAATCCAGAGACATATTGCCTCAAATTTAGAAACCTCAAAACTTGATAGAATGTCACGGGGAACACGTTCATAAAATAAAGAGATTATTTAAGAAAACAGATAAAAAGTAAAGGGGCAGACGATTATAACAAGGTTATAGATATATTTGCTCAGGAGCAGTTCTTTGAAGTCTGCTCTGGGGTTAGCGGTGCTGTGTGGGAAAAAGCCCCCAGTTTCTATAGTGGTGGCAGCAGTAGACTTGTACTTGTTGGAAGGGTGAAAAGGGAGAGGAAGGAACAGACTGGACTTTGACCACTTGCCAATTTTGCTTAGCTGCATAAAAAGCCAAAGGCCCAGGCACCAAAAGATAGAAAATTTTGTGCATAATCAACCACCTGTTAAATCCCTTGTAGAGAAACCTATTTTTAGGTTGTACTTATTAAAGTGAGAAATAAAAGTTTTTGGCCAAATTCTTCTCCGTTATAGTGGTGTAAATCTGGAGCAATTCCACTGACTTCAGTAGTTACTGCAGATTTACATCAGACTTTAAGAGCAATATTTGTCTTATTTCACCTTTTTAACTACTTTCTTGAAATAGTCTTCAATATTTGTTTGTATTTTAAACTGGTTTTAAAATGTGTTATGTATCAGTACTAAGTATTTCAATCACAAGAAATAAAGATCTAGGACAAAACTTTAAGCCCTGAGTGCCAAACTAAAGACAGCTTAATCTATACTTAGACTTCTAAATATGTGGTCTGATTTTCAGAGGTGCTGAGCACTTCAAAACTGAAGTCAACTTAGACAGCCTGAAAAGATCTTTAATATATATTTCTGGCTTGGAATAAGAAGGGCTGATTATCTGATACCAAGGAAAGGAATGTGAGGATGGGGGAGGGAAACATGGCATCTTTGACTTCCCTACACTCACAGTGACCTGCTTCAACTGGAAGTTGGGGCACCTACAGGATGCTGTAATTTATGCTTGGCTTTGCGTGTCTGCAGAGGGGACTGTGAGAAGCAGATAATAGCCAGGAGTCAGGATATTCCCAACATGCTAGGGGATTGGAAGAGTGCCAGTATAGTTATACTCTTAAAAATGATGTCCCGAAATGGAATCAGTCAAACTATGAAGATGAAGAGGAAAGATTAGTTTTTGGACAAGGAAAACTTTATATATCACAAATTTACATCTTTTATTTATTTTAGTTCATTCAAGGTTTTTACTAACTTTTCAAGGGAGAGGGGGGAGAGACAAGGAAAATGACAAAAGGAATTGGGCTGGCATTCTAAAATCCTGTGTGGGGAGGGAGCATTCACTATCCTCAGTAGTGAGCCACAGGAGAAAAAAGGCTGTTTAAGTACACAACTGTTTTGGAGATAGAGATTAATCAGTACATCAGCATGTCACAGGAGAAAATAAGATTTACATCTAATACCCGGAAGAAAGAACTGGAAGTTTCAGGGTTGCTCCTGCAGAAAAATGTGCTCTATTTGCATGGTAGGGCTTGAGCATGACCTTCCAAAAATTTCAGGAGAAGTCGACATCCAGTTATGGGATCTTTCAGTGTGGCTCTGCAAGTATAACTGGATGAGGAAATCTTATACTGGCAATTTTTCTAGACATTCTTGGTAAAACTGGACTGCTTTGGCCTATCAATCTTGATATAGTCCCTAAAAGGCAGGGTTGGCTGTACATAAATAACATTATGAAAGTATCTGGGAGGGGGTTTTGGTTTTTTTGATTGCCTCCTTTTATTGACTGCATACAAAGAGGCAGAAGTCACTCAATGGAAGTAGAACTAATTCTCAATCAACTGTGTTTCTGCAAGTTTTGGAGAAGAAACTGAATCACAGAAAACAAATCAGGTGAAACTCCGGCTCCACTAAAGTCAAAGGCAAAACTCCCATTGACTTAAAAGGATTTCACACATTGTTCTTAAATTAAAGCCAATAAAACAGCACTGTAATTCTCTAGAAATATATGGTCAACAAAAAGAAGTTAAATTTTGTGAAGGCAGTTAAATTTCTGCAGAGCTTACTAAACTTCGAAGCTATGTGTAAAGTATAATACAATTTAAATGCGAAGGCACCAAAAATTCAGTGGAGTTGCCTCTGTATTAGGTGTACTTAACACAGCATTTAAAATTCAGACTGGTAGGTTATGTGATTTAGTAAAAACCGCTTGTCCACCTCTTAAGAAATTTTTCTCTCTGAGTAAAAACACTCCCAACTTTTCAATTTGTCATCTCGACAGTGGCTTATATAAATTTGAAGCTACTGATATAATAAATGAACAAAGGTAACAGATCAGACTATCTTCTGGTCAGCACTCGGATTAAAACCCTGAGACTGATCTGGGGACTGAGTAACTAAGAGGGAAAAAAAATTCTGCACACATTCTTCAGTTCAACAGATTCATCACAAACAAGGTTTTCCTCTTCACTTCCTTACTTGGGACTCTTTACGAGTTCTGCAATGTATCCATGTATCAGGCATTAAAAGTTATTTATTCTTGCCAAAATGAGTGTATTCTTTCAATTTTGTTAAAGAAATAGATGAGATGGCATTGTATCTTAAATACTTATTCTCAGAAACTTATAACTTAACCAAAGAATTACATTTTCAGCTGAAATTTGTTTTCAGCACAGCGATTTGTTTTCAAAAAATGTTTCAAGACAAATCTGTTTAGACATTTGAGAACTGGACACTGAAAAAATGTATTTCAGTAAGTCTTTGTCAAAATAGCTGCTTTAATTTTCCTTTAAACACAAAAAATACAATAAATACATTAATGTAATAGGTCAAGGTTTTATTTGCCCCAGAAATTAGTTTCCACATCTTTAACTCTGCCCCACTGTTCATATATAAATGACCATATAAACTGAATAGTGCCTTAAAAAAATATTTTACCTGAATTAAGCCCCATATGTAATCTGTATCTCTTTTTGTATTATTTCATAAAATATTTTGTGCTCTTGTAATAAAGGTCTCAGTTGTTATGCATACAAAATAACGGGGCAGAACTGCAAAGTATAATAGCAAAATTTAGGATACATCAGAAACTTTACTCTATCATAAAATTTTGTGCAATTAAAATCTCACTCTTAACAATAAACTAATATGGGGCTGTTTTGAATTTACTGAGCATATATTTAATAAAAACAAAGCAACTGAATTTATCAGTGACTGTGCAAGAACAGCTACCAGAGGGTCAAACGAGAACGCACCAGCTGATATGGTCAAATATTCATTTTTAAAAAGTGTCAAAATTTATCAGCAAAGATGTCTGAGAGTATACCATCTTCCTGGTCTTTTAATAAATACTAAAAATCAGAAGCAAAGTAGAAATCTACTTAACATGGGGGGAAAAAAAGTCAAGTTAGTATGTGGAACACAGCACGTGGTAAAATTTCCAAAGAGCGTACGTGAATTAGGAGCCTAAATCCCAGTTTCAAAAGTGGCAGGCACTTAGGAGCCTAAGGCTCATTAACAGTCAATAGTCTTTTGAGTTAATTTAATTTCCACTGTTAGACATCTTTAATGCAGGATTCAAAAGAGTATATTAAATCCTTAAGTTTTCAAGTAAAAGCTTTTTTTTTTTTTTTTAACATAGGAATACAAAATCTTAAACTAATTATTTATGTACAATAAGATGAAAAAACAGTATCTCAATGACCATGTAAATTCTTTGCTGAGACCCTGAAAAGTAATGCTTAGTTTAAGTTATAAGCCCCTGATAATGGAAACTTATAATTTAAATGATGAAAAATAACATTTCTGCAATACTTGAAAGGAATAAATTATGGCAGCAGATATAATAGAATTATATGAGGACACACTGCACATTCCAAGATGTGCTCAGTAATCTGTGGGATCTGAACCTTTGGCATCTATCAATAAATGGCCCAATACTGCAATTCTTGCAACGGTAATCCCATGAGTAAGGAGTAATCCCATGAGTTTCAGGGTAGGGTTTTTGGGTAGCCTTATATTTCAACTACTTGAAATATTAACAAGCAATGAAAGATTGGGTATCCCTAGTAAAACTTTTTTGTTATAATCAAGCCCCTTATATATTCCAAGAGAAAAATTCAAATCACTGGACCAATGTCCAACAGCTAATCATTTATTTTTTTAAAATACTGTGAAGGCCACAAGTTTCCTCCCTCTCAATTCCCAGAGCTCGTAATGTGTTTATTTGACCATACTGCTAACTTAACCTATATACTTTATATGCCTTTAATGGAAGGTAACTACGGCACTCATTCAGCAAAACACTTACGCACTAATTACCTCAGTAATAGCATAACTAGAATAACTTGCCTGATAGAATACAGTACTTTGATCAATTTATAGAGTGATGGCAGGGTTACTTTGACTGGAAGGAAGGGGAGCAGAGGAAAAAATGACTAAGAATTTTGGAATCATTTACTTAGCTGATACATATTTTAAACATTGCTATCAATATGATAGCTGGGCTCAGTTCTCAATTTTCTAGATCATATTATAACACCAAAATCTCACTTTCAACTGGGAAAGTATATGCAGACACAAAGTCCGCTGCATCCATGCTGCACTCAAGTCTTACTAACCCAAGCCTGAATTAATAAATGTTTTCGCTGATTTCACCAGTTAAGGACTTCAGAAATTTACATTAGAAATTTTTGCACTAGTGCAGCTACATCAATATAATTACACTGTTGCAACCCCAATTCAGATGTGCTGCATCCAGACTAGGCAGTCTTGCACCTGTGTGACTTGCTCTAGTTTCATAAAGAGGTTACATTCCTCTGAGTAGCAGCATGCGGCAAATTTTACAAAGTTCACTGAAAAAATTGGTAAAATATCAGATACATGGTAGTGTTATCCGTCATATGTGTTATGCTGTCGACAGAGGTACAGGAAAAAATACATATAGAAGAAAAAACCCATATTGACAGAACAAGTACAAAAGAAGTGTTTAACTGAGATTACCAACAAATTTTTTCCAATATAACTAAGTACACGAATATGACTTTACCTGATAGTATAATGAGAAAAAAAGTTGGAAAGTTAAATTAATCCCCCAATTTTTTTAATTTATTTTGTAAATCATGAAAGTCAGCAAACCAATGACAACTAATGTAACTGACATTATAAAAATTAAGTATGTATTTTAACTACTTTAAAAGCAAACTGAAGAAACCTTAAATTGCATAACAAATTAACATGTTTAATTAGTGTATAAATCAAACCTCCCCCTTTCTAATCTTTGGCACTATTGCCTTTAAAAGATGGTAAGAGTGGGATTTTCAGCTTAGTTACATGACAACTTCTGTGTGTAAAGCACAAAAGGGTACAATTTTAAGGCAAATTAAATTTTATAGTCTACTGACCTCAAAATAACTACTGGTACTTTAAAAAACCTGAACAAGCCAGCCCGTCATCACCTAAAAACCCAATTCAGAGCAGTTTCTTTTTTATTAGAGGTCAGTTGTTTAAAAAGATGTTATGAGTTTTCTTCAACTTTTTAGAAGCTCTGTTTGACATTTTCTTCATTGTAAAACTTCACGTCTAAACTTTAAAATGAACAAAATTTGTTATCAAGTGTCAAAAGCACTGCATAATTTGTACAGAATATAGCTAAACCTGCCAAAAATGAAAAACTTCTAGATCAAACTTCCTTTTTTCCTTTAGATAGAGGAGCAAATGGTTATGATTAAGACAATTCTGTCAACCAGGTATTTTCTCAGCCACCATTCAGGTCCCAGTAACAGGCTTCTATAATACTACTGGAGACGGAACAGAATGTAGTTATAGAATACAAAACAGAAAGATGCTGTTGACATTCTTGTTCAGTTAAACATTTTCATATTTTAAAGCAAAGCAAAAAAATTTAAAACAGGATATGTCACAGATATTGAATCATCAAGAGATTGATTTAAAAACAGAAAGTTCATAAAGGCAAGGTGTGTCACTCTTCAGTAATGGTTTGCTTAACACAAAAGTCTGAAAATAATCAACATGTACGAAATAGATTACATTTTGGTATATTTCTATTTGCAAAAGTCCAGAGAACTCCTGGTATGTGTTTGAAAAAAGCAACTGATGTACAACTAAAAGAATCAGCTATGACAATTTTAACCAGGAAAGCAAAAATCTTTGCCCATTATTATCGATATAAAAAAAAATCTAATGATGCACACTGCCTTATTTTAGAAACTGATCAGGTTTACTAAATGAAATACATTCATTTCTAGCTTTAATTATTATAGCAGGGAAAAAAGGTTACTATCACTATTTGTTATTTCTAAATATGTTATTGGAAATGTGAATGTAGGAAATTTGGCATCTAATTTTCACAGCTCTAAAGATGCAGTGAGTGAAATATGAGGCCCAGTGGAATTAAAACCCAGAAAACAAATGAAAATCTTTACAGACATCTGGAACCTCCGTATACTTTCAAATTTGATCATTTAAGGGGATTGATCAACCTACTGCAAAGTCTATCAGAAACATTATGTTGTGAATTTCCTCCACAGGCTCTCTCAAAATCTTTTAAGGATACTTAAATGTGACGCCCACCCTGTGCATTATAGACTAAATTATGGGACCAATACTCATACCGAACAGTACCTAACTTCACGAACAGAACCATTTGAATTAATAGGTTTTTTTGCAGATTTACTAAAGGATATCAGAATCTAGTCTTACACATTTAATTAATCTAATAATGTTCCACAGTACATATAAAAGCTTAAAATAACTGCATGTTAAGGCTTTCAGAAAATAGTATCAGTATAGACATGACTTCACCATAACAAATAAAGGCCATGATCCTACACTGTCACCGGCATGGGCATAGCAGTCTGCTCACACAGATCACAATGCAGGATGGCGGGACACAGAATGTCCAAAAAGGTAACATTTTGCATGTCTGAACTGATATGAGTAAGGTTTTCAACTAAATGTGTATTAGCAAATTTTAATCTTTCCTGTTTGTTAAAACTGTTTGACATCATTTTTTTCAAACTATAAAACATGCATATTTCTGTTATTTATGCAAATAAAAATGTAAACAGACTCATGCGTCAGGTTCTTTAATTGTTGGAATGTGGCAAATATCTTCACTGTCAAAAACAAAAGGGTAGAATATTCTCTTCTTGTAAGAGGATAATCTTTTTCTTGAGAACATTCCAAGACTTTAATCTTGTCACTGAAAAATTTTAACAGCTACAACTTGCTATCTTTAATTACTAATAAATATTGGACTCAGGCCCTTTCCCTGTTTCTGAATATGCTTTTCTCTTGGGGCTATTTTGCTATGCTTAGATACTACTAAAGCTAGAAGGTGTGAAAACAAGTTCTAGCTGGAAAGATGATGCAGCTAAAGACTACTTTTCTGTACAACAGAGTTTTATTCTACACAAGAACCAAATAGCTGTTGGAAACTGTAATAGCACAGTGTACAACTACACTAAGTACAGTAGCCAATTTATTAAAAACACATTTACAGAACAGATTAAAATATTAACACAGTTATGTTCTTCATCTAATGAATATACATTGCAGAGTCTCAAAATGTTTTGCCTGACCCAAACATGCACAAGGAAATGGCAATGGGATCTGGTTTACAGCATTGCCAGCTGAATTATTTAATCTCCCTCACCATGTGGCGGTTTTCCAGCACCATCCTATTACAAACAATGAACATACTGCAAATCTCAATTTAGGAAAAGACAAGGAAGATTAACTTTTCTATCTTGTTTTTTGTTTCATTGTGTAAAACACCATGGTGAAAGCAAACCTTTTGGAAATATTTGCATTTTGGTAACAACTATTTGGAAAATCAATGAGAATAAGCTTTTTCATGTACAATTATTAACTTAAAAATGTCAAAACGCTATCAAACTGAAAAGAAAGGAAAGGAGTGACTTTAAAAAAAATACTAGACAGCTATTTTATGTTCAGTCATCCTAAGTCATGCACGCCTGATTAGCAAATTATTAGCAGGCTGAGAGGCACAACACTGATCAAGTTCCTTGACCTGCACAGTCTGCATTTGAAGGTATTTTTGCCCTAAACATTGTAAAAACCCGTCTGGAAGCCAGTATATCAGCATGGTCCTGTTACAGGCTATTGCTTATTTAATGCACCTGAATCTCACTGCTTCCTAGTACTAAATATTATTACTACTTTCACTGTAGGTGCAAAATCATTCATACCCAAGCTTTTAAAAGCAATATTTTCATCTAATGAAAGCAATTTTAGGGGCTTTTAAAATTAAAATCCTAATCACTGAGAAACAGAACCAGGTCACCACAAAAAAGGATCACATATAACTTCTCTGTAAGTCCAGATGTATCCTTATGCACTACAGCCAAACTCCCAAGTGACATCTTCACACTTCATATCCTTGGGGGAATTTTTTTTAACACAATACAAACTACTGATAAATTAGTATTCTTTACTATTAAAGATCAACTCAGATTTCCCTGAATTAAGTATTTTCCATACTACAGAAGAAAGTATCATTATTGACTCTCTGAACTTACTGAGAGAAAATTCTCTCTCAAAACTTAGAGGATGCTTTTAGACTCAGTGAATTTAACAACAGATTTTCTGGAAGGGGAGAGGAATAAATGTACTGCAAGTGGGACAAGTGGAAAATCTTCCATTACTATATCATCAAATCTTCCACCCCTGATTAAAAAGAAACAAAAAAAAAGGATATGCAAGAAGCAAAACAGGTGAAACAGAAGGGAGTAGTGCTACTGAATTACTTAGGAGGCCAATTCATCTCAACATTTTACTTAGAAATTCTATTTCAGTATTAAGCCTCCAAAGCACAAAGCCCACTTCATTTCTAGTCACAATTTTTTTTTTTTTTTTTTTTTTTTTAAAGAAAAACCAACAACAGCTTTATACTTTTCATGCAACAATTCTGGACTTCAGAGATTCACTGCAAACAAATAACCACAAAGTACTTTAATGCTACCACTATCTATCCAGAACACCAATGTATTACAAAATAAGACAAGGTAAACATTTGCTTCAATTTGGGCTTCATGCATATCTACATTTTTTAAAAAGTAATCTAAAATCCTACTGTATATTTTTACAGTATATCATGTTCATTTCACCTTCCAAAAGTAATAAGAACAGTACCTAACTACGAGTGAATAAATAAATGTAAATTTGATTTAATCAAATTAATGTCTCGAAATATCTTGCAACCTCAAGAAGGTGAAAGACTTATTTTTATAACCTAATTTCATTTCAGTTTCATTAATCTGTCTTCATTATTCTGTGCGCCCACACGGGCACGCACAGAAACAGCGATATCTACTTACAGTTTACACAAATATTTACATACATGTTATATACATAAACTAATGTGACTGCATGATTTTCAGTATAAAAGCATATGCTTCTTTCTAGCACATATAATTGTTGCATTGGTCTTACAAGAGTAATATAAACCTTTTGCAACAACTAGCTAAAGCATATACCACAGCTGATCCAGGTTTTCATAGCTTGCAGGGTTGTTGTTTTTTTTTAAAAAAATACAATACCTAGAACACTGTTATCAAACAAATATGCTTTATTGGCATCTAAAAACAAAATGCACCCAACAT
The DNA here is from genome assembly GCF_003597395.2 of Chelonoidis abingdonii. NCBI lineage: Eukaryota > Metazoa > Chordata > Testudines > Testudinidae > Chelonoidis > Chelonoidis abingdonii. The sequence continues at coordinate 122,194,661 of NC_133771.1, read as the reverse complement.
TAAAATGTACTTTTATCATTTTTTTTAACCCACTGCAGTACGAGGAACAAATCACAGACAGTTACGTTAGAGAAAACAGAGACTATAGTGTGTATTTTACAAAAGCACTTTTAATCTCTGTATTATGCTCCTTAAATGACCAGGTTATTTCTTTTCTCTCTTTTTTTCTTTTTCTCTTCTTCCCTTTTTTTTTTTGCCAAATTTCGAGAACATAAAATATCACAGCTTTGTCTATGTTTAAAATTCTGCAGCAGCCTAAAAACATGGACAAGATACACCAGCACCTGCTTTCAAGTATAACAATTTCCACAGCCAACCTAATGATAGTATCTAAAAAAATTCCATTTTCTTCCATAGGAAGTCTCTGTTTGACAAGCTGTTATTTATCATTGTGACATTAAAAGCAACTGGGGGCAAGTCTGTGTTTTATCAGAGAAATAAAAAATGTTTACCTACCATGTTCAAATTAAGAACAGTGTTCTATACAAGTCAGTTGTACAGTTATCTAAGTGAAAGATGAACATGAACATCAGATTAACTTAATTCTGGCAGACAAAAGCGAACTGCTAAGGTCCAGTCAGCCATTTATCTATTACAGAGAGATGACAACTTTACAAAAGGTATCTTTTACCTACTGAGTGATGATTATGTCCCCTCAGTTTCTGTGCTTTCTACCACTGGTTCACTTTCTATATCAGCTTCTGTGTCACTCTTCTCTTTGTTTATCTCACTTGAAGATGCTAGTTTTTCATAAAGTTCTGGATCATTCTGCACTTGCACATTTGGTGGTTGACTTTCTGTCTCTGTATTTTCACCATTTACCTGGGGTATATTATCAGCTTTGCGCTGTGAAGTGGCCCCTTCAAAATATTCAAAAACTCTTGGATGTGGAGGAGGGATCCAGTTGTTCTGCATTCTGTCTCTTCCAAATCTGTTTCCATTTATTTCTCTGCAAAAATTAAAATCTCTGTCATCCCTATCCCTCTGTCTTTCCCAGGGTCTTCTACGGTCATCAAAATCTCTGTGAGCATCTTGTTCAAATCCCCTATTCCAGTTGGGACCACTTCTAGCATCAAATCTGTAATTTACATGCCGAAATCTCTCTCTATCTTCATGGAAGCTTTTAGGACCACCATAGATAGGGAAAACAGTGTGTTCTCTTTCATCATAATCTCCTCTCTGTCCCCAGTGCTTTTCTGAATTGAAACCAAAATGCTCTCTTCGACCAATATTATCCACACTTGGTCTTCCAAAATTCTCTCTCATATCTACATGTGGTCTTGCAAAATGTTCTCTCCCATCTATTGGAGGTCTTCCAAGACCCTCTCTTGGATCTACTGGTGGTCGTCCAATAGAATCCCTGACATCGACTGGGGATGGCCTATTAAGAGTCTCTCTGTTTTCCACTGGCGGAAAGCGATAGTCTCGGTCTCCTTCCTGTTGAATGCTATCACCGCCAAGTGGTAACCTTTTTTCTGGATTAGAAATGCTATCAACATTTTGTCTTCCAGGTGTTCCAAAATGTCTCTCTGTTTGGTTAAAAAGATCTCCTGGAGGAGGAAAAGGACCTCTAGGTGGTGGATGAAGAGATGGGTCAAGGATTGTTGGAGGAGGGATATTACGCTGTGGTGGCATTCCAGGCTGTATTAATGGAAATCTTGGTCCAGGTGACTGGGGTATTAGTCCTGGACGGAGATCTAAGAGAGGCATTCCAGGCATCCTTTGACTACTAATATTTAAATGGGGTATGTTTTGAATCCCTGGTGGATGCTGCATCCCCAGAAGTCCAGAGCTGCTTGAGACATTGGGTGGTGGCACTCCCGCCAAAAGTCCAGAACTGCTTGAGACATTTGGTGGCGGCACTCCCGCCATAAGTCCTGAGCTACTTGAAACGTTTGGTGGCGGCACTCCCGCCAAAATTCCAGAGCTGCTTGAGACGTTCGGTGGTGGCAATCCCGCCATAAGTCCAGAGCTGCTTGAGACATTCGGTGGCGGCACTCCTGCCAAAAGTCCGCAGCTGCTTGAGACATTCGGTGGGGGCACTCCCACCAAAAGTCCAGAGCTGCTTGAGACACCAGGTGGCTGAACTCCTCCCGCAAGTGCGGAGCTGCTTGAGACACCGGGTGGGTGCACTCCTCCCACAAGTGTGGAGCTGCTTGAGACACCGGGTGGCTGCACTCCTCCCGCAAGTGTGGAACTGCTTGAGACATTGGGTGGCTGCACTCCTCCCACATGTCCAGAGCTGCTTGAGACACCGGGTGGCTGCACTCCTCCTGCACGTCCGGAGCTGCTTGAGACACCAGGTGGCTGCACTCCACCCGCAAGTCCGGAGCTGCTTGAGACATCATTTTGAACTGAAATACAATAAAAATATTTAGTAGACTGAAAAAGTCAACATAACATTAAACAGTTTACAATACAAATAATATTTTAATCCATTATTTCAGTTAATATATACATAGTTGGAATATTTACTCATTTAAATATTTGTAATAGTTTTGAGTTATGAACACAGACTTTTTAGTCCCAATGATGAAGACTGGGCATTAAGTCATGGAAACTGATGCCTTTACATAGTAAAGTCTGAGCAGAAGCTTTTAAGGGGCAGGGAAAATCACATGCTCACCAAGCCTACACAAGATAAAAATGAACATATTTGAATGAATGCTTAAAACCATATACTAAACTTCACTACTAGTTCTTGTCCCATTCCATTTTCAGTAAAATTTAAAGGATTTATTTTAAAATCCTCTTAACTACATCCCCTGGCCCAGCTTTACTTCTCTAGCCTATACACACACAGATGTGTGAGAGAAATTTCTTTTCCACTGAAGACATGACCTACTGGAAAACAGAGATCAAGAGATGCTAAAAAAGCTCATCAGCACACTCTGTTACAGATTAAATCCCAAATCCAAGACCATATTTAACCTAAAACATACTACATTAGGTTGAGTTAACACAATACATATGGGTTAACTTAAAAACTTGTATATATAAAGTCAATTTATATGTGGCAAAATGTGTAGGCTACAGAAATTTCTTACCAGATTTGTTGTTTTCACTGGAAGAAATCTGAACGTCTGCAAGATGTGATCCTTTTTCTTCTGACTCTGGTTTGTTGCTTGGAAGAGGGTTAAAAACACTTCCTGCTGATAACGTTGGAGTGGCTAGACTGCTAGAAACGGTGCCAACTGGTAAAACAAGGCTACCAAAAGGAACATCTTTCATTGTCTCTTGAGTAATGGATAGAGGAGGCTGCACTAGAGCTGTAGGGGAAAACAACAAAATAAAACAAAAAAGCTCAGTATTTCTTGCCAATTTAGTTTGGCAGATGCTTTATTGTTAGAGCATATCATCAAATATAGTCATCAAAAACAACGATATTGTTCACTTTGAAATAAATTGTTTTTCAAAAAACATTTGTAATCCTTATAGGCTTCCCAATGCTTCACTCTTAAGTAGTAGATTATAAATAAATACAGAAGCAAACAACACTGGTTTCAATAGGCTTTAATATTTCGAACAATTGAATGTAGCCGACTTGAAAAGATTGAATAGTGAAAATAATAAATCATAAATAACAAATTCAATGATTGAAAAAAATACAGAAATAATTTGCTTAATGAGTATTATTTGATCACCTATACAACTCTCGATTAAACAATGTATGTATGAATAATAAATCGTTAATTTGCAAATAATTTCTTCAGTGACTCCTAGGAAAATATTAAATATACTGTTTGTGAATATAATTGAGACATTCGGTGGCGGCACTCCCACCAAAAGTCCAGAGCTGCTTGAGACGCCAGTTGGCTGAACTCCTCCTGCAAGTGTGGAGCTGCTTGAGACACTGGGTGGGTGCACTCCTCCCACAACTATGTACTATAAACTTGTTCTCAATACAATAGTGAAAACAGCATATGAATTCCCCATAGAACATGGTATCTACCATAATTTGTATACTATTAACTAAGAACAGGGTAGATAAAAATCAATGATTTTTATTTTTAAATTTAAAAATTAGATTTTTTTAATACAGGGTGTTTTTTAAAATAAACCTATTTAAAATTGCATTTGAAATCATGACAATTTATGTTGAGGCCTAAACTTACTATATTCTATCAAAATCATTAAAGTAAATTAAAACAATAATACTCAACAGTACAGGTTTGCTGATGAAAGTTAAAGAAAGTTGAGCCACTGAATTTATGGGAAGTCACTACTGGCTATGCACTTGGAAGCCACAGTTTGCTGAAATGCTACACCAGCTTTTGATGGCAGTATCCTCCTCTGCAGATGCAGAGAGAATATTTTCTTCATTTCAGTTTATTCCACTAGTTCAATTCAATGACTAGTTCATTCAAACTTAAGAAACCAACTGGGAGTTGAAAATGCAGGAAAACTTGTTTTCTTCTTCCAATCTATAAATAAAAACTAAGTGTGAGAGGATGAGATCTACTTGTACTATAATTCTGAAGTACAATGGTGATCAGAAACAATTAGTTCAATTCACTAACTAGAGATAATACTTTAATAAATCAGCTTGTTTTAAATGCAAAACATGTTCTGATATATTTTGTGATAAAGTTTTTTTTTCTTATGTACCCAGCATATTTTAGGTGACTTTATTTAATAAAAAAAATTATTTTAAAATGATGGTTTTGTACACTTAACAGAAATCGCATTTCCAAGTAGAGCATGACACAAATCACAAGTAAAAAATTAACTTAGTAAATAAGAAATGCATCAGTCACCATTTTCTAACATAATAAAAAATGCAAAGAATCTAAAGAAATGCAAATTAAGCTATATAATTGCTTAAATAAATGTGTATTGATCTCCTGGTTAACAAAAAGAGCCAAATTTAATGTAAAGGCTATATTTAGTTGCAAATCAACATGTTTTAATAGTTATCAACCAATGAGAATCAACCTTTCTTTAAGAAGGTAACTAAAAAGTACAAATGCAAAACAAGATTAAAATTGATTATTTAAATCAAAGTTTCCTGCTTGCTGATTTATATCAATCCACCTGGAGTAAGAATTAGTACAAACAGCTAGACTTTAATTAACACAAAATTAGTATTTTATTTTTTTTTTAAAAAAAAGACAAGCCAACTCACATGTTGGGACTACTTGTGGCACAACAGGTGGTGGAACAACAGGCGGTGGGACTGGTGGAACCGGGGGAGGCATAAAACCTATATGAACAATCAGAAATAATTTAATAATATGGCCAACTCTAATAAAATCTCAATAATAAAAATAGTAAAACCTCACTAATCTGCACTAATCAGGAGAAGAATGTCCACTGCAAACTCGCAAGTCAGCGGTGTAGGAAGAGAATCAGCAATGGTTACTGCTTTCCAGAGGGCTCCAACTTTAAACACAGAGGATACCAAAAATACTCAAAGGAACAATTACAGTTTCACCTAACAAATTTTCCAGTTGAAGAAAAATGGTAAAAAGAATCAACTAAATAAAGAGTCTGATTTTTAAAATTAGACTGAAAATGTGAAGAATTAACTAAGGCTTCTGTCCTGAATCTCTAAGTCAGAAATAATTCTAGCACATAACATATGTTTAAGATACTCAGTCAGCATGGATATACTTATTATACAATCAATTAAAACTGTAACTTACCAGGAGGTGGTTGTGAAGGGTTGAAACTTGCCCGCAAGAAGGGAGGTGGTGGAATTGAACTGTACCCAGGAGGTGGGACAGACATTGTGACAGGAAATGATGGAGGAACTAAACTAACAGCAGGTACAGTTGGAGCTACCGGAATCTTTTTTTTGGTGGAAAGGAAAAAAGAAAACAAACTTCAACTTTTACATTATTCAATGACTTTGAAAAAGGAATAAAATGATTTGATTGCAATTATTGTTAACTGAAAGCAGTAATTATAATCAAGGTTCTACTTATGCTGTGGCAAGCACAATGAAATACATGGCACTTTGGGGTAGTACACTAAAAATTCTGAAGCAGCTGCAGGTAAACAAAAAATGGAGGGTTTTATAAATTTAATATGGAAAATGTATTTACAGTAGGGCATTATTTGTGTTTTAACTAAAATCTTCAATTTAAAATTATACCTCATTTCTCTAGTATCCTAATTTTATATCAAAAATAAATTGTATTATAGAAGTTGCCAGATAAAGCTTGGATGAAGGCATTTTTCCTCTGAAAGGTGACTAAAAATAGCATAATAGCATTAAAGTTTATTGTGTTTTGATTTTCGTATCAAATTTGTCCCATTTACAAATAAAACTGTTTTTCTAACTGCTATCTCTGCAAATTCACCTCAGTAACTGACAGTCAAGCTAACTGGTTTCATCTAACACTATCTGAAAAAGTTTCTGTATGTCTAAATTCTGTCTCAATTACATTGGTAGAACCCTTCAAACATAGCTAAATGCAGAATTTGGCCCTAAAATTAGTACTTAGGCCCCAGGCCTCACTACAGGTCAGCAAAAATATCGAAGACATTTGAATGCACACTGGGAGAATGCCATGTGTCCTTCCTTATTCTGTTTTAAAGAAACAGTATCAAAATACATATTTATACATTGTACTTAATTCAGGAACTAGATGTTTGCTAACTTGTAGGAAAAGAAGACAACGGGGAAAGGACAGAGAGGGAAGGGAGAAAAGAAAGAATAGGTAATAGATTGTGCGGAGAAGGAAGGATTTAAAAGGAGTTTCATTTTTTTTTTGTAATGCTGTTTCTTTCAGCAATTGAGAGCCTATTTTGGTTTTTGTTTTATAATTCCATCACCTTTCACTTAAAATTAAAGTATTTAACTATTTCAGTAGAATAATGGTAACTTGACAGTGCTTCAAAAAAGAAAATGATTTAGTGGGCTAATAAAGAGATTACTCATCTTGTGCAGGTACTGTGGTTCTTCAAAATGTCCCCCCCATGGGTATTCAGCTCTAGACGCGTTGCGCCCAATATGCCTCAGATCAGAGATTTTAGGTAGCAGTGTCCATTTGGCCCGCTCATGAGTCTCCCACAACCTTGTGCCCTGCACTGAGGCTATATACAGCTGCATGGGCGAACCGCCCTCAGTTCCTTCTCTACCACAGAGAATGCCGTAAAGAACTCTGAAGCAGAAGGGAGGAGGGTGGATAATTGAGCACCCAAAGGGGAACAGACGTTGAAGAACCACACAGTTACTGCACAGATTGAGTAACCTCTTCTTCTGCGAGTAGTGTGCCTATAAGGGCTCCACTCTAGGTGATTATCAAGTAGTAACCTCTACGGAGGAGTGAGGTTTAGGAGAAAAGTCTAATGTTGAAGATAAAACAGTAGACCCAAATATGGCATCACAAGCTGACGTATAAGTGACTGCATAGTGTTCAGAAAACGTATGAATAGGCTCCCAAATCATGGTTCTACATATTTCCACGACGGGAACATTCTAAAAGCCTACTGAAGTAGAGAGGGATCTCATGGGAGTGAGTTAGTTCTCTACAGGGAGGCTGTACATCATGTGATTGATAGCAGTAGGTAATGCAGCCAGATATCCATCTAGAGAATCTCTGCTTGGAAATTGGAGATCCCTTAGTTCTGTCCACAATGGAGAGAAATAGTCTGAAAGATTTCTTAAAGGACTTAATCCTGTCTCAGTAAAAGGCTAATGCCCTCCAGACCTCGAGTGTATGTAGTGTCACATATCCTTTATCCTGGTGTGGTTTAGGGAAGAAAACAAAGATGTATAGGTTGATTTATGTGGAAGTCCAAAGATACGTTTGGCAGGAACTTGGAATGCAGTTTCAATGGGGCCTTAGTCTTAAACAAGACAGTGAAGTATGCCATCAGAGAGCCCCTATCTTACTCACTGTTCGAGCAACGGCTACTAGAAATGCAGTGTTCATAGACAGGTATTGAAAGGAGCAGATGTCCATATGTTCAAAGGGAGGCCTCGTATGACATTTGAGTACAAAGTTGAGGTTCCATACCAGCGTAGGACATCTGATTTATGGGAAGAGGTTGTCCAGTCCTTTGAGAAACCTCATTGTTGTAGGATGGGCAATGATGGAAGGCCGTAATAACTGCCAAATGCACTTTTACGAAGCTTAAAGATAACCTTGTCATTTTTAGCTCTAAAATGTAATATAGTACAAATAATAATGGAGAGGATTTAGGTGAAAGACGTTTTAGGTCACACCAGTCTTTGAATCTCATCCACTTTTTGGCATGTTTGCCACAAGTACATAGTTTTCTACTATGTAACAGCATTCTCTTTACGTCCTCAAAATAGGTTGTTTCTAACCCTGCAAGCCATTTATCAGCCATGCCTTGAGCCAAAGAACCCTGAGTTTGGGGTGATGGATTTGACTGGCATCCTGAGAGAACAGATGGTCCAGAGAGCTATCAGTTGAAAAAGAGACAGAAGAGTGAGGTAAGGAAATCATGTGTGTCTCAGCCACCTCAGAACTATGAGAATAATGTTGCTTTGGTTTTCCTTATCTTGCATAGCACCGTGGATATCAAGGGAGTTGGGATAGATGTATACAGAAGGTCTAGACTCCACCAAAGGAGAGCAGTATCACAGGGTTTCCTGTTTTTTTAAAAAAACTACTGGCGGCGTGGAGAATTGTTTTCTTTAACTGTGTTTGCTTGGCAAATAAACAGGTCTGAACCACCCCGCGAGGCAGCACATGTGTAGTCACAATTGTTGAAGTATGGGAAAAATCAGAGTTCCTATGACAAAAAGAACTTTTAAGAACACTCTGGGTGCAGAGAAGAGACTAAACGGAAGCACTGTGCACTGAAAGTCTCTTGACACAGAATGAGGCATAAGAACCTTCCGTGGGAAGAGTGGATCGCTATAGGGAAGTAAATGTCTTGAAAGTCAAGGACCTAGAACCAATCCCCTTGGTCCAATGATGGAATTATTGAGGCAAGAATTACCATTTTGAACATCTGAATCTTTATGAATCTGTTGAATCAACTTAGATCTAGAATAGATCTGCTGTTCTTTTTTTGGAATCAGGAGATGCCTGGAATAAAATCCCATACCTGTGTTGCATGGGAACTGGTTCTATAGCACCCAGATTCAGAAGACAGTTGATTTCCTGTTGCAAATCGTGCTCATGAGAGGGATTCCTGAAGGTGGGGCAGGGGGCGGGGAGTAAAGGATGGAGACATGATATCCAACACCCACTTATCCACAGTGGTATGTTCCCAATTCTGATGGAAATGAGAAAGAATCGCTGAAGTGAGGGAAACATGATTGTTGCAGCAGTTAGGAGCAGAAATAGTAGGTAACTTAGCACCTTGACCAGCCCATCAAAACTGATGTTTTGAAGTTGTGGGTTGTGAGGTCAATGCCTGAGAAGAAGCTAGTCTCTTCTACTGAAACTGTTGTCTCTTATGCTGGGGTTTGTAATATCTCTGGGAGGTGGGAAACTAGGTGGGACGAGATCTCTGTGCTGTCTGGGACTTACTGAACTTTCTTTTTTTGTGCAGGGGCATAAATTCCCAGACACTGCAAAGTGGCTCTAGTATCTTTTAAGGCATGCAGAGATTCAGCATTTTTTCCCCGCAAACAACTTCAATCCATCAAAAGGAAGGTCCTCAATTGTATTTTCAACTTCCCTTTGAAAACCAGCATCCAGAGAGACCTGGGAGAACTGGGCATAACCTCCTGGGGTTTAAGTTTTTTGAGGGGGAGAAACAAAGAAAAATAGATAACGGTAGATAACAGTCCTTATCCTAAAAGTATAAGATCACAGTTTTGGGGAGGAGGTTTAAGAGTATTTGTTTGAAATCTATAAAATTACTACAGCTAACTCACACAAAGGAAACTCTAAGAACTAAAACTAACTAACAAGAACAAGAGAAAAATACAGTTGAGGCAAGCTCTATTTGGATGCTGCTGAGGCTCCATTGCAGGCTGAGGAGGTTGAGAACGAACTAAGGCTATATAGCCTCAGTGAACTGCATGAGGCTGCGGCAGGTGCATGTCTCGCTGAAAAGACATGGCTACCTAAAATCTCTGATCTGAGGCACATGGGGAGCAAGTGCACCTAGAATGAGCACCCATAGGGACACTACTCGAAGAAAAACTTGGCTCTCAGGCCTCAATTTACTAGCTGAAAATATAATTACCTCAAAACAGGAAGAGTGTGCTCAAGTATTAACAGTATGTCTGCTTTCCTGATTCAATCAGAAATGTAAAACAATAGTAAGAAAAGCAGAAATGTATTAGAAATACAAAAGAATACAATATAGCGCGAAATGGTTGAAATAAGAAATTAAGCATAATTCTCGTGACAGAAAATGGAAGACAAAATACAAATTGTGTTAAAAGGATGTTGGTCATGGAAATAGACTAAAAAAAGTTAATCTTCATTCTGAGGTCCCAACAAACGACTTTAACATTAAAAAAATTATTAATGCCAAAAGCTCAGTTCTCCAGAGCAGTCATGTAAATTAGCAATCTTGCATCAATGCAAGAAAAAAAAAAAATCAGCAACAGGTTTAAAATTTACCTTTCTGTGGTGTCATTATAAGTAAAACTTAGTAAAAATAATTTAATCACTAAATAATTTTGACTGTGAGCATTTCAAGAAATTCTTGACCAACATCTTTGGTATTGCACACACCTGAAAGACTAAAAAAGTTACACTATAATACCTCTAGCTTTCAAAAAAGAAACAACAAACCTTATTCATCTGTTTATTAAGGCAGAGAAAATCTTTTTTAGAGGTAGAGTATTTCAAACTACATTAAGGCTTAGATTGTCCCTACCAACCTCCATTTAGCAAAAATGTTCAACAAGATCCTAAATCAATATGAAGGCTGCCCAAAAGTGCAAGAAAAAAATAACTTTCATTTATTCTCAGATTAATATGAAAGAAAGGGGAAACTAATGTAAAAAGGAACTAAAGCCAAGCAGAAGTGATCCCAGGCAAAAAAGAGTCATTGTGCTGCTGGCTCCTACAAAAGGATCCTTTAGTAGCTCACACATTTCAATCTTCTTTTAAACAACTGAGTGCAATTTCAATTTTATAACGTTTGCTCTATCACCAACATTTAAGCCTGGATTCAGCAAAACAGGCATGATATTAGAGTCAAGCAGAAGTTTAAGAGCTTTGCTGAATAAGAGCATTAGTTTACTTATTTTGAAGATAAAATAAAATATAAATCCTCCTTGTTCTATATTTTCAATATTTATCCATGCTATTTATTCTAACTTAGCATTTGAATGTATCCATATTAACTACAAGTTAAATCTTTCTCTAAAGAAACCATCCAAAATATGAAAACTGTGGGTACAAACATGCTTAATACTAACCTGTAGCATAGTTACAGACTGCGTATAAGCTTCTGTCTGTGTTGTAACAGCTGTATTCTTATCGACAGTTGTACTCTGAGTAGTTTGGATATTTTCTTTAACAGCCTCTGAGCTCCTCACAGTTTCCCATTCTAAATTAAAAAAATGTTTTTATTTATTTTGTAGAAAATGAGTTTAAATGTTCTGTTTCCATTTCTACATTTAAAAAAAACACCATCAACTTGAAAAATCACATTTTGGTCAGAGCTTACTGTAACTGAATGAAGCTAGGGGGTGAAAAGCAAAATAAAATTATATAGATATAGACACACAGAGTTCCTCTCTTGGCAGAAAAACCATCAAACATCAGCAGGGGAACACAAAAATCCTGTAACTTTTTTTTTTTTTTTTTTTTTTTAAAGTGAACGGAGAAGAAAAAACAAAAATTCTATGTATACAATTGAAATGTTACTATATCAGAAGCTGATTTTTTTTAAAATGTAGATTTAAAAAATTCAAGTTGACTGTCACTTTATAAATGATTCATGACATGTAAAGAATATAGCAGCCCCTTATGTATTGTCATTTATATTTACAACATGTCTATTACTGAGTGACTAGTCTGACACATGATCACATAGGGTACTTAACAACAAAAAAAACTCACCTCCATCAGCAAAATGAAGTTGGCATTCTAAATGCAAGGTGTTGGATTTAATTTTCAATATTGATTCAAATTTAAATTTTGCTGCCAGAGTTAAAAAGATTGGCATTTATATACTCGAACATTCCTTATCAATATTTAAGGCTATGTCTACACAGCCCCACAATGTGGACTATGGGATGTGAATTGCAACTCCCGTGTATGGATGGTGCTGGTGTGAACTAAAAGGTACCTAGTTCATACTACATGAACTAGATGCCCTTTAGTTAGTTCCTGCAGCGTGCACACAGGAGAGAAGTGTGCAATTCACACTCCCACAGTCTGAACTGTGGGACCATGTAGACAAGCCCTGTGATACAAAACAGATTATAAACCAATCTATGGAGGTTGGAAAGAGGAAGCTCAATAATACTAAGAGTCTCAACAGACAGTTTTAAACAATAAAGGAATATCCAGATCAGTCTCCTTCCATCATTTTACTTTTACATACAACAATCTAAAGACTGCATTTTTCAGAAGGAGTCACAACCAGATCACAGATTTTGCATGCACTAATATTTGCACATGTACTTAGTGAATGAACATAGAAAATCAGAAGCCACTTTTAAAAATATTAATATTTATTGTCTCGCTTAACTCCATTGGTCTGTATGTTGACATAGTGTTATGTTGACTTGCAGTGTTATCATCAGATGTTGACTCAAACACACGATAGAGGCAATCCAAATTTCTGGATTTCAGACCTCAGTGCCATCTGAACTGCACACAGGAAACTAAACATGATCTGAGCTCACAGAGTACTAACATGCAAAAAAGAACATGTACACCAAAAATACTCAATTTTTGAAAATTAATGTAAGGAATAAAGAAAATAAACAATTTTTACTTAATAAAAGTTACACTTAAGTATCAATACCTGTATTTACAGTCTCCTGGTCAATCATGCCTCCTTCAGCAAAGCCATCCAAATCATCCAATTTTACTTTTTCCCAAGGTATATATGAAACTCCAAGATCCACATCCCAAAATTGCTTGTACTCTGTTTTCACACCTTTATTTAAAGCCCAAGCAATCTGAAAATAAAATCCAATCACATGAGGTAGCTGATTTAAAACACTTTAGTTATCCACTTCGTTCCCCTATCAGTGCAGGATTGATCTTCACTGTACATTTACTGTATGCACCAAGCAATAGGGCAGGCACCCAGCATCTAATAGCAGCAGCCACTTGGAAGATCTTTTGGCTCTTTGGTTACAATGAACTATAAGAAATGTTTCAGAGTAGCAGCCATGTTAGTCTGTATCCGCAGAAAGAACAGGAGTACTTGTGGCACAATTAGAGACTAACAAATTATTCCGAGCATGCTCAAATAAATCTGTGAGCCTCCAAGGTGCCACAAGTACTCCTGGTTTGTTTTTTTTTTAATAAGAAGTGTGTTAAATATTATTTCTAATTTACAGATGGGGAAATGGCACCAGAGAGCTGAAAAGATTTACCCAAGGATCTCAGAGTAAACTAGTGACAGACACCTCTGTGACAGATCCAGGCCAGTGGGGTCCAGGGGTCTGGTAGAGGGCAAATATACTGGTCACTGGATGAGTAGTTTTCTGTTCCCTGAGTGACCAGAGCAGGGGCTGCACTAGAGTAATCAGGAACCTGCTAGAACCAATTCAAGCAGACAAGCTGATTAGAACACCTGCAGCCAATCAAGGCAGGCTAATCAGGGCACCTGGGTTTAAAAAGAAGCTCACTCTAGTCAGGGAGTGGGGAGCCAGAGGAGAGGAAGTGCGTGTGAGGAGCTGGGAGCAAGAGGCACAAGGAGCTGAGAGTGAGACGATGTGCTGCTGGAGGATTAAGGAGTACAAGCGTTATCAGACACCAGGAGTAAGATTCTGTGGTAAGGATAAAGAAGGTGTTTAGAGGAGGCCATGGGGAAGTAGCCCAGGAAGGTGTAGCTGTCATGCAGCTGTTACAGGAGGTTCTATAGACAGCTGCAATCCACAGGGCCCTGGGCTGGAACCTGGAGTAGAAGGCAGGCCTGGGTTCTCCCCAAACCTCTCAACTCCTGATCAGACACAGGAGGAGTTGACCCAGACTGTGGGGAAGATCACTGAGGTGAGCAAATCTGCCAATAAGCGCAGGACCCACCAAGGTAGAGGAGGAACTTCACTCCTTTAGGAGGAACTTTGTCACACCTCAAACAACTCGAACACTTAAGCACATGCTTAACTTTCAACACACAGTCCTCAATGAAGTCAGTGGGACTACACACGAGCTTCAAGGCAAGTTTGTGTTCTCTGCATAGTCAACAATAGAACCCAGGTCTCCTGACCACCAGTCCTTGTGTGTTCAAACTTTCCAAGTATTCCCTAAACAGCAGGTGTATCATTATTTTTAAGGTCCTTCCTCACTTCCTGCCAAATACACATTTTGTAAGAAAATTTCCCACTCTACCTCTTACAAACAGAAGTTATTTTGCCTCCTCCTCGTACTCTATACTGCACATCTTATCAGACTCATAGTATAGAAAATTCATTATTTTTCAGAGTACACAATTAAACTATCATAATAAAAATTTTGCTGTATTTTAAGTTGGGCTATGTTACTGAACAAAATATGGCTTACCTTAATAATTTTAGATCCAATTTTGTAGGATCCAGAACTAAGTTTCTGAAGAGCACGATATGCATCTTGTCTGTGAACCATGCAGACATATGCACAACCTCTTGGAGGAATCATCTATGAAAAAGAAATGTATCTTATTATTATGGCAACTAACACTTGTTTAGACAATGTCTTAATGTGTCTGTGAATTCTAGCTTTTTGTAAAACACTAAAGTTAACAGTTGTTATAACTAATATAATGGGTGATCGCTCTGTACTTTAAGTAGTCCAGGAGCAGTAGAACTGTCATGAACAAGTATTTGTAGCACAGCTGCAAGTTACTAGTCATAAAAAAAGTGGAATTCACAGCATTTCTGAGAAATGCAAATAGATGTAAGACATTGTATTTACAATTTAAAGTGACACACATGAACAATAGGCAACACATTTTATTAATCTTGATAACAGCCCTTTTTGCATTTATTCAACTGCAGAATGATGGATAAATATAAAAACTACTTTAATGCAATGTTAAGGTGGCAAAAGAGTAAAAAAAATGCATATGTTAATGGGCCCAACTCCTTTGTCCTGGTTGAAATTCACTTGGCACAGCTCTGGTGGTGAGGAATAAAGGAGTGAATTGCTCCTAACTTGGTGATTGCTGGGGGTCAATTCTGCCAAATCCAAGTGAGAGAAGACCCCATAATGCAGCATTTCTCAAAGGGGGTTGCAAGAGCAGAGGCCGCTGGCCAGATGTCCAGGCCTGAAGGAGGCACTGATGCCAACAGCAGCACAGAAGTAAGGGTGGCATGGTATGGGGGAGGGATTGCGGGGTTGTGGGTGTTTTCACAGTGTGAAATATTTTCAAAGGGGGTCCCAGCAAAAAGAATTTGAAAACCTCTGAGATAATGGTTCCAAAGGACCATTGTGTCAACTGAGGATCACAGTAGCAAAACACACCCACTCATCTGGGCTCTGAAGCTTCTGGGTCAGGCAGCCAGGGATTCCTCTATGCCAAGGAATCTTCAGATGGCTTGTCAAACCAACTATACAGTCTGTTGCAATCCAGAAGTATGACAAAGGAGTCTTAGTAGCAGCCAGGATCTAGCCCAAAATTCCTTGAGTATTAACTTGATTAAATTCAATGGTATATTTTCTATTCTTAGTTCCTTATGTTAAATGTACACTACAAAATACAGAGGGGGTTAGGCACGTAGACATGTTAAGATTGCAGTAACTGTAATTTTCCATTACTTGACTTCCATTTTAACTGTAAAGCCTTAATAGTGCATTTTATTTTTAGTTTCCTTAATAAACAAACCCACAAACAATACACCCAAAACCTGTGCTTAATGTTAGTATTTATATAGTCTCAATTAGGTTTTATAGTTCACATCAAAATTAACTAACTAGGGTTTTTATGTGTGCACGTGTGTGCAAACACACTGGTAAAATAACTATTAACCACCAAGGAAAATGTACCAGCAGCAGTTGCCTGAAAAACAGAATTCTTGCATTTCTCAAGATGGGAGACAAAGTCTGAACAGTTCTCTCACTCATTCTTATATGCTCACTGAGCATGTTCAAAAGTGATTTTTAGATAGTTTAATTGTTTACCCTAATCCAAAGAAAAGTCCTACTCATTAACCATTATTTACAATATAAACATGGAAATTTGTAAATTTCATTTTGTGCTATAATCAATGTTTCAAAAGTGTGGTTAATTTATCTTTTTAAATGGCAAAAGTACTGTTATATACTCAAATTCAAACAACTGAATTAAATTTCCTTAAGATTTCCATACAATTATTTTTCCCCATAAAGGTTAAGCACAGAAGTTTATAGTCCAAAAAAAAAAAAAAAAAAAAAAAATTTAGACTTCTGAGCATCCAAAATCAGGGAGTTGCAAAAGAATCTGTTTTGCCATATTAATCATAGCTTTCACTATGATGCCAGAGGGACGGCATCTCAGTGATAATATATTATATAGTGTGGCCAAAACTTATATTCATCAGTTATAAATATAAGAAGTTGTTGGATGTTGTTTAATAACTAAATAGTACTACACAGAGCAACAAAATATTTTTAAATGGCTAACTTGAATTCTGCTGTTTTTAAAAGATTAATTTTTATAAGATGTAAGCATGTCGGTGCTCCAATTTGGAACAAGGGGATGGGGAAAAGGCTGAAATTGCTTAAAGTGTAGTTCTACTCTGAAATGCAACTTTATAAAAATGACACTGTAGGATTCCATGATTATTGCTGTCATTATTTCCATCTCAAATTCGCTCAGCTTAGAAAATATTTTTCTTAATTGCTAACTAAACCTGGGATCTGAAATACAAAAACAGTGCTCCTTCTGTCTTAGATTTAAGATTCCGCAGGGCAAACGCTACCCTCAGCTACTCCTGTGTCACACTGCTGCATTCAGATGTAAATAAGGAAATTATATGTAAAGAATGGGATAGAACACGTGGCCCTGAAACTGGGGCTTTTTTAACAATTATTTTCTTGAAGCCAAAAAGAACCCAGTTTTCTCTCCTGGAATGGTGTTGGTTCTGCACGACTGACAGAACTAAAAACCAAATTTACCGTCAGCACTAAAGTAATCTGATCTGACTGAATATTCACAAGAAGTAGATGTGTTAAAGAAGATGTTAGTTTTACAGTGACTTTTCAGAGTACAAAAAAATGGTTACATACCCTACATTAACTGTGGAATCTGTGTGAACAACAGTTACTGTGGGGTAAGCAAGCATCCTTTCTTCTTTGAGTGCTTATCCACAGACTCCACTCTTGGTGACAAACAAGCAGTTGCCCATTCACCTGGAGTTGGACGCAGGCACAGCACCAATGTACACTTCTATTCAAATAATTCAATCTCATGGGCCTGGGGAGTATGCATCAAGAGTGGAATCTCTGTAAACAACTCAAAAAAGAACTACATTTTAAAGTGAGTGACAAAATGGAACATTTTATTTTTTATGAGATAAATTATTTTGTTACAATAAGAAACAGCATGTGTCTGACAGGCAACTGAAATTGTTATAGTTTGAAGCAGTTACTGGACTAGCAGTCCAGGTGCGCTCATCATTAATATTTCCTAATATTGTACTATAATGTGTGTATTGTAATTAATATTTGTGATTAATTTTTTTTTTTTTTTAACAAATTCCTCTCTTATAGCGTATTTCAGTGTAACAGTTAAAACAACTAACTATCAGAGGGGTAGCCATGTTAGTCTGGATCTGTAGAAGCAGCAGAGAATCCTGTGGCACCTTATAGACTAACAGACATTTTGGAGCGTGAGCTTTCGTGGGGGAATACCCACTTCGTCAGATGCATGTAGTGGAAATTTCCAGGGGCAGGTAATATATGCTAGCAAGCAAGCTAGAGATAATGAGGTTAGTTCAATCAGGGAGGATGAGGCCCTGTTCTAGCAGTTGAGGTATGAAAACCAAGAGAGGAGAAACTGGTTCTGTAGTTGGCAAGCCATTCACAGTCTTTGTTCAATCCTGAGCTGATGGTGTCAAATTTGCAGATGAACTGAAGCTCAGCAGTTTCTCTTTGAAGTCTGGTCCTGAAGTTTTTTTGCTGCAGGATGGCCACCTTAAGGTCTGCTATAGTGTGGCCAGGGAGGTTGAAGTGTTCTCCTACAGGTTTTTGTATATTGCCATTCCTAATATCTGATTTGTGTCCATTTATCCTTTTCCGTAGAGACTGTCCAGTTTGGCCAATGTACATAGCAGAGGGGCATTGCTGGCATATGCTAGTCAAAACAACAGTTCCCATGAATAATCTGAGGGAAACAGCACACCCATTTGACTAGGTAGGGTGCCTTTTCCTTAGTGGCTCAAATGCCAACTGTAATACAATAGAAATAAACAGGTAAGGATTATGGCCAAGGTTTGTAAAAATGAATCCCTAAAGGTAAGTTCCTAACTCTATATTTAGATGGTTAAATAGGACTTAGGAATCTAACCAGAGGCACTCATTTTTGAAAAATCTAGCATATAATAATAAACTACAAGAAAGCTTCTTTTTCTAGAAGACAACTCAGTTTACACATCTTATATTTTCTTAAACGTAACATGCATCACATCTGTCATGTCTTCCTACATATTATGTACATATTACTGTAGATTTGGCAAATGTACCATACAGCATACCTTTTCCTAAATTAGTAATATGCAAACAGTTTTAAAATTAAGGACATTGTGCCCACTTACGTTAATAGATTCTATTTGTCCAAATTCTTCAAACAAATTAGTTAAATCTTGCTGTGTGGCCTTCTTGTCTACTTGACCAACCCAAAGAGTAGTACTGCAGACTGTCAAGAGAGACATTACATAAATTAAAAATGACAATACTTTGCATGACATTGGATTCTGCATCCAGTAATTAAGTCTAAACCACCAATCTGAGGCAGGAATTATAAATATTTTACCCAGGTAACAGAGATTAAGTAAACTTATCCACATAGATTAAGTGATGTGCCCAAATTCACAAAACGAATTAGTGATGAAGCTGAGAACAAAATCAAGAAGTCTTGACTCCTTGCCCATTGTTCTAACAAATAAACACAACATTTCATTCAGATAAACTAGCCTTAGAAAGATGAAGAAACTTTTACTAACTCAAAACAAGCACTTCATAAGAGGCAGGGAAATGAAAGCACACTGTAGATCATCAGCTAACGTAGCCATTAAAGACACAAGTATTTTTAATAAGCAATATTTCTACTGATCATGCAATCTCAAATATAAATCTGAAGATTTACAGAACAATTTATAGAACAGATGAATACATGAAAAAATGAAAGTTAAGGAGCATTATTGGAACTGGTATTTAAAGAAGTGATCACTGGGTCAGTTTCCTTCCTTTTCTGAATGTGAAACTGCAAAGAAAGATTTTTCATATAAAAAGTCATTCACCTGAAAGCTAACTCATGTCTGATATCCATTTTGACATTAACCTACTTGTGAAAGTTATTGTTGGATAATGCTTTCATGAATACCTTCATCACTTTAAAAATATACATTTTCTGCTAAGTAGGCAAGACTGCTTGCTCTCACTGAGCATTAACAGCATATCAAGTCAGAGGTACTAAACTGAAGACTATCAAAAATTATTTGCCAACAATCAAACTTCAAACTTCTAAGACAGAGGTGCACAGACTACAGCCTGCAGGCCACATCAGCCTGTGGGACCGTCCTGCCCGGTCCCTGAGCTCATGGCTGGGGAGATTAGCCCCCAGCCCCTCCCCTGTTGTTGTCCCCTCCCCCGCAGCCTCAGCTCACTGTACCACCGGTGCAATGCCCTGGGCAGCATTGCAGAGCCGCGGCCTGATCCAGTGTTTTGTGCTGCACGGTGGCGTGGCTGGCTGCAGCGGGGGGCATGGCTGCCTGTCCTGGTGCTCTGGGCTGCGTGGCTGTAGTGCCGCCACCCACCGGTGCTCCAGGCAGCATGGTTAGGGGGTGGGGGGGTTGGACAGAGGGCAGGGGAGTTCAGGGTTGTGGTCAGAGGGCGGGGAGTTTGAATGGGGGCAGGGGTCCCGGGGGAGCAGTCGGGGGCGGAGTAGATGGAGTGGCGGGGGTCAAGCAGGGGTTCCACGGGTGGTCAGGGAGAAGGGGTGGCTGGAT